>NC_090731.1:175533462-175548462 GCF_036898095.1 Palaemon carinicauda | reverse complement strand
TAGCCTCTGTACCATGGTCTACCACTGTCTTGGGTTAGAGTTCTCTTGCGTGAGGGTACACTAGGGCAAACTATTCCAAGTTCTCTTTCAGTTGTTTTTGTTAAAATTTTTATAGTTTATATAGGAAATATAATTTTAGGAAATATATATTTTAATGTTACTACGGTCATTAAAATACTTTATTTTACCTTGTTTACTTTCCTCACTGGGCTATTTTCCCTGTTGGAGCCCCAGGGTTTATAGCATCCTGCTTTTCCAACAAAGGTTGTAGCTTAGCAAATAATAATAATAATAATATTGCCCTTTGCCTTAAGCCTTGTCCACACGATCGAGCATGCCCGACGGGCAAACAGTGATACCAGACCACAATAGTTAGTTAGAATGAGTGTTAATGACGTCAGAAGCGAGAAAACCACAGACAGGGATCTGGAATCATACAGTGTTGCCAGATCTGTGCCTTTAGTTTTCCCCGCTTCTGACATCAACAACCCTCATTTTCACTAACTATTGTCGCCTGGTATCACTGTTTGCCCATCGGGCATGCTCGATCGTGTGGACAGGGCTTTAGAATACGTCTTTCAGTCATCTATAGAAATATTTCTAAGAGCTGACTCTTCTACTACCTATGAAAATATTTAAATCATTTTAATTTTATTAACCTATTATCGTCCATTCCTTCAACATAACAATACCACACCACTGTTCTAGGTAGTGCTAATGGGTTGGTAACTGTCTTGGAGTAGAGTTCTCTTGCTTGAGGGTACACTCGGGCGCACTATTCTATCTTATCTATCTTCCTCTTGTTTTTTAAGTTTTTATAGTATATATATATATATATATATATATATACATATATATATATATACATATTTATTTCAATGTTGTTATTGTTTTTAAAATATTCTAATTGTTCATTACTTCTCTCATAATTTCCTTATTCAATTTCATTCGTGGACTATTTTTCCCTGTTGGTCCCCTTGGGCTTATAGCATCCTGCTTTCCACCTAGTGTTGTAGCTTAGCTATTATTAATAATAATAATAATAATAATAACAATAATAATAATAATAATAATAATAATAATAATAAATAATATTAATAATAATAACAATAATAAATACTGATAATAGTAATATTAATAAATAAATAAATAATAATAATAATAATAATAATAATAATAATAATAATAATAATAATAATAATAATAACAGGATCATTTTTTTAAAATCAGGCAAGTCATGAAAATACGGATGTCTGGAAACAAATACCGAGTGAGTGTGCGTTTTCCTGTGCCTATATGTGTGTAAGTATGTGAGTGTGTATAAGTGTGTTGTTTCCTACAGTTTACTTAAAAAATACATGAACATCATATCAAAAAAGATAAGGAGTATCCGGGAAAATTATGAACTACATGAAATGGAGAGATAAATTTCCTTTGTATCTCTAATTAAAACTGAATAATTATGTCTATTATGTCAACCAATAAGTGATATGAATCACTGAAATAATGACCCAGAAGATAATTAAAATTCAGCCCATCAAAAAAAAAAAAAAAAAAAAAAAAAAAAAAAAAAAAAAAAAACTTAATTACACTTGAAAATTTGCCATAAAAACCGTAAAAATCCTGGAATAAATGTTGCCAGGCATTTACCGTTTGCAAAACTGATATACTGACTTGAGTAGTGGTATTACGGTCACCAACCCGTAAAAGATAATAACAAAATAGGGTAAAAATTACGGTCGCCTGTATCTTACTGAAATACGGCTGAGAACAGTATATTTTTACGGAGAATTACCGATTTTTTTTTCTGTTTTTTTACGGCAAACTTTTATGGCTCTATTTTCCAACATCCATGAGACTACAAGGTTAGGTTCTGACTGTTTTACATTCCACGCAAGGTTAAGTTTATAGTTTAACTAAACACCTTCCTTTAAATTAAAAGAGCAATGATTGACAAGTACAAGAAATAAATAAGAACCCCAATTAATACTGTTGCACATGTGATGTTGAATATAAGAAAATAATTTATGTCATAATTCCCAAAATATATATCAATGTGTTTGAGAATATTTTATATATATATATATATATATATATATATATATATATACTGTGTATATATATATATATATATATATATATATATATATATATATACATATACATATATATATGTGAATATATATATATATATATATATATTATACATATATAAAGATATTATGGGTACCAACTTTTACCTAACATCATAAACATGCATACATACATACACATACCAAGGAACTTCCCCCCCCCCAAAAATAGCCGACATCAAACAAATGAAACAAAGAAGGGGACCTCTCCTCTCTACGTTCCTCCCAGCCTGACAAGGAACTCAACTGAGTTCGGCTGGTACTGCTGGGATGCCACAACCCACCCTCCCCCGTTATCCATAAACATACAATGGGATAACTTAACGTGCTGAAAGGGTTTGCATATTAGTCAGGGCCACCCATACTAGGTTGGTTTGCTTGAGCGATGACGAAAATCTCCCACCATCACCATCGTGGGGTTGAAAACGGGCCAAACCCAGACATGAATTTACACGTCTGAGGCCTTTGTCCTGCATTGGACTAGAAAAGACTGTTGTTGTTGTTGTTGTTGTTTTATTGCCTGATCAGTAAGGTTGCATTTAATAAGATGTTAATAACCCTTGATATATGATATATGATATCATCATCTCCTCCTAGGCCTAATGACGCAAAGGGCCTCAGTTAGATGTTGAGCGTTTAAATTAATACTTCTCCACTAATCATCATCTACTTCACGCTTCATAGTCCTCGGCCATGTAGGTCTGGGCCTTCCAACTCTTCTAGTGCCGTGTGGAGCCCAGTTGAAAGTGTGGTGAACTAATCTCTCTTGGGGAGTGCGAAGAGCATGACATAGCAATAATCTTTAAAACGCGACCACAAAGTTCTTTTCAAAATACCATAAAAAAAATATAAACATTATCAAAAGTTTAAAAACAACATTTACGTTCACTGATCTTAAAATTACAATCAGGACTCTGCTAATAGGCCTGGAAATTAATTAGAGAGAAATGAATTCTATCAACGATTTAGGTGTAATTACAAGTAGGCCTATGACCAGGAACCAAATATTCAAATTCCTTTCCAGCAATAGAATACGTAAATTTAGCAATTAAAGAATTCTTTGAATCATCTTAGATAAACTAAAACCTACGTTAAGACGTTCTGATCTCTCTGAAAAGGGATTTTATTTACGTAATTTCACCTTTAAAAACAGCAAGTAATTATCATTGCATTTTCGTACCATTTGGTTATCACTAACCATCAGTGTATGTAATTAATATCGCGAAATATAAATAATTTTGGAAATCTTTATTTCACAGACAGAGGCCTTAAAAGAACCAATTTTCAGAATATATAATATAGTGGCTGTCATATGTATATGTATATGTATATATATATATATATATATATATATATATATATATATATATATATATATATATATATATATATATACATATATATATATATATATATATACATATATATATACATATATATATACATATATATATATATATATATATATATATATATATATATATTGTAAACTTAAAGAGGTAAGTTTGCCCATATAGATTGACTATACAGAACTACCACGCTAGCAGAAGAAGAAGAAGAAGAAGAAGGAGGGGGGGGGGAGGAGGAGGAGGAGGAGGAGAAGTAAAAGAAGAAGAAGAGGATGAAGAAGAAGCTGGAGAAGAAGAAGAAGAAGGTGGAGGAGGAGGAGGAGGAGGAGGAGGAGGAGGAGGAGGAGAAGTAAAAGAAGAAGAAGAGGATGAAGAAGAAGAAGAAGAAGAAGGAGGGGGGGGGGAGGAGGAGGAGGAGAAGTAAAAGAAGAAGAAGAGGATGAAGAAGAAGCTGGAGAAGAAGAAGAAGAAGGTGGAGGAGGAGGAGGAGGAGGAGGAGGAGGAGGAGGAGAAGTAAAAGAAGAAGAAGAGGATGAAGAAGAAGAAGAAGAAGAAGAAGGAGGAGGAGGAGGAGGAGAAGATGAAGAAGCTGGAGGAGAAGAAGAAGAAGAAGAAGGAGGAGGAGGAGGAGGAGGAGAAGAAGAAGAAGAAGAAGAAGAAGAAAAAGAAGAAGAAGGAGGAGGAGGAGAAGAAGAAGAAGGTTGTAAGATCCAGAAATCAAGGGAAGGCGTGAGATTCGCACTCTAAAAGTGAATGGCAGAGTAAACAATCACGTTTTTTTCGAAGGAGGTTGAGTAAGAACTGAACCAGGTACTGCATGAGTGAAAGGAACTACATGTTGAGCAGCAGGGGTGAGAAAACAAAATGGGAAATTAGAGACTATAATAGAGTCAGGAACAGGGCTGACCCAAAATGGGAAATTAGGGTCTACAGTAGAGTCAGGAACAGTGCAGACCCAAAATGAGAAATTAGGGTCTACAGTAGACTCAGGAACAGGGCAGACCCAAAATGGGAAATTAGGGTCTACAGTAGAGTCAGGAACAGGGCAGACCCAAAATGGGAAATTAAGGGTCTACAGTAGAGTCAGGAACAGGGCAGACACAAATTGGGAAATTAGGGACTACAGTACTGCCAGGAAAAGGGCAGACCCATTTCCCAAATTCGAGGGTGACTTAAAGTTCTGCATTTCAAGCTATTGTGCGAGCGCGCAAAGGTTGTTAACTGAGAGGCGAGGTGAATGCAACTAACTTTATTTCAACAGACAACGGGCTTATATACAAGAGTTTCAGTGGAAGAAGGTCACAAAAATTCAAACACATGAATTCATGAAAAGACAGGTTGAAATCGGTTATGTTAACAGCGAGGTGTACAGCGAGATATACTATACAAGAGAAACTATACAAGAGAAAATAGCTTTGCAATGTACGAGTGTATGTGAAACAGGTCAGGTACAGTATTAACAAAAATTCTTTAAATGAAACATTAATATCAGCAAACATATATAAATCATTTTTTTTTTTTTTTTGGTATCCACAAAATCGAACTGGACCCAGGAATATTCAGTATATTTTTCTCTATCTTAAGAACACACATGTATTCAAAAGAAGACGCATTTCAACAGAGGAAATAATGAAAGCTTTTTTTTTTCCAATTCCTTCAACACCTTTGTACGTATTTCATCCAATTTGGACATATATCTTATACATATATTCCGTTTGCTATTACATGAAGAATTGAACAGGAGTCGACCAAATTCCGTGAAAGAAATACTATCTAAAATAGCAACAGTAACAACACAAATGACAACAAACACATCTGTCGCGATGAAACTGTTGTATATAACCAAAAATTCCAATAAGTTCAACCAAAGGAATGATAACAAAATTTTTTTTCATGCATGTGAAATAAATGCCAGGCACATTTTTAAAATTGCAGGGAAATGAACTTGCAAAATGATTACCAAAAATCAGTAACAACACAAATGACAACAAACACATCAGTCGCGATGAAACTGTTGTATATAACCAAAAATTCCAATAAGTTCAACCAAAGAAATAACAGAATTTTTTTTCATGCATGTGAAATAAAGGTCAGGCACGTTTTTAAAATTGCAGAAAAATTAACTTGCAAAATGATTAC
Organism: Palaemon carinicauda; assembly: GCF_036898095.1. Lineage (NCBI taxonomy): Eukaryota > Metazoa > Arthropoda > Malacostraca > Decapoda > Palaemonidae > Palaemon > Palaemon carinicauda. Next base: position 175,542,842 of record NC_090731.1, on the reverse strand, counting down.
CAAAAAACCTTTGCATGTAATACAAATAGGAAAAAAAAAACCTAAGGAAATGGAGAACTACTGACAAACGATCGCTAACATCAATAGCCTAAGGTCAGAGCAAATTTGAACCACTATTGTCGTGATCAGACAGAAATGTAACCTACCTTTCATTCTTTTATTCATTTCGTGTGTGTGTGTATATATATATATATATATATATATATATATATATATATATATATATATATATATATATATATATATATATGTTGTTACTGTTCTTAATTTTGTTTTATGGTTTTATTTTAATAACTCATTACTTCTCTTGCATACGAAATAAAAGACAGAAATATTTTCCAAATTGCAAGAAAATAAACTGGAACAATGATTACAGAAAAACATTAAAAAACTCACGATCATCAGCATCAATAGCCTAAGGTCAGAGCAAATTTGTACCACTGCTGTCGTGATCAGACAGAACTGTAACCTACCTTTCATTCTCTTTACTTACCAAGTTGTATCAGACTAACATGACCTAGATTGTGTGGATTATTTATATTGTCGACTGTTGTCTGTATTGATCTAACTATAACAAACAAAAGCAATTTTCTAGCGTGATAACACAATAGTCAAGTGAAAATGTATTTCTAAAAACAATGAACAGTTTTGTGCTAAATTTGACGATAGCTTTGAATAGAGAACAAAGCTGCTAAAGAAATTAACGATCTACATGGTGAAATATAGCTATACTTTGCAATGAGTGATTTTTTAAAAATAGCAGAAATGTGCAATGAAACCTTTCATGAAATTTGATTAAATTACTGCACTGTATTTGTTAAGTGGCTACTTTCCTCTTGGTAAGGGTAGAAGAGACTCTTTAGCTATGGTAAGCAGCTCTTCTAGGAGAAGGACACTCCAAAATCAAACCATTGTTCTCTAGTCTTGGGTAGTGCCCTAGCCTCTGTACCAGAGTCTTCCACTGTCTTGGGCTATAGTTCTCTTGCTTGAGGGTACATCCGGGCACAGTATTCTATCTGATTTCTCTTCCTCTTGTTTTGTTAAAGTTTTTATAGTGTATATAAGAATTATTTATTTTAATGTTATTACTCTTCTTAAAATATTTTATTTTTCCTTGTTTCCTTTCTTCACTGGGCTATTTTCCCTGTTGGGGCCCCTGGGCTTATAGCACTCTGCTTTTCCAAATAGGGTTGTAGCTTGGCAAATGATAATAATAATGATAATAATAATAATAAAAAAAAAAATAATAATAATATTAATAATAATAAAACTCCAAATACAATTTTGCCAATTTGCTTTCTGATATGAATTCTTATTATGACACTCCTCCACATCATCATTGATTGGTTGATTTGAGGTTTTCTGGCCACCATGAAAATTGGGGAAGGTGCAGGGGGGGGGGGGGGAGGGTTATTGCCTAACCATTAGGCCTATGCTCTACCTGACCTGAACATTGCATAGGATACGAAGAGAGGAAAAGGGAATGGGTCTGGATAGGATACCTCATTCCAAAATACGAGCGAAGGGTAAACAACTGGATCCTTGAAAGCGAAAGAATTGAAAGATCGATTCCAATTCCAGGTTCAATTCCAAAATAACACGGAATATGATTGACATTAAGTGGAGTCACCCTCGTTGCATCTATTAATCTATTAAACATAATCAGTTCGGTACATAATAACGAGTCAACTGCGATAAAGAACAGCAGGGTACAATATATCAACAGTGATAAAGAACGACATAGTATAATATATGTATGTATGTATATATATATATATATATATATATATATATATATATATATATATATATATATATATATATATTATATATTAACATGTATAAATAAATAAATCATATATATATATAATATATATACATATATATATATATATGTATGAATAAATAAATTATATATATATATATATATATATATATATATATATATATATATATATATATATATATATACACATACAACTATATATCAAGTATCTATCAAATCTGGTAGAAAACAGTTCAATAAATTTTCCTCCTAACACCCTCAAGAAGATGTAAAGTTTCGCCAATTCGTCGTAAAAATAAAAAAAAAATAAAAAATAACAAAAACTATCACATACGTATTTAGATGAGTTTACCAAGCGCGCGCACCCAACCTCGTTTTCTTTTAACCAGAACCCCATTCGCTTGCTTACCTTGAACTAAAAACCCAATATTCTCTCTTTCTCTTACATAGAAGATTACTTATTCAAATATACAACTACAGCTCTGGCAAACATGTTACAACTGAGGCCACAGTAACCTACAAGATAATTAATAATAATTATGATGATGATGATGATGATGATGGTGTTGATAATAATAATAATAATAATAGTAATGATAATAATAATAATAATAATAATAATAATAATTATAATAATAATAATGCTACTACTACTACTACTACTACTACTACTGATAATAATAATAATAATAATAATAATAATAATAATAATAGTAATGATGATGATAATAATAATAATAATATTAATTATAATAATCATAATATTATTAATAGCAATAATAATAATAATAATAATAATAACAACAATAATAATAATAATACTAATAATAATAATAAATAAATAAATAATAATAATAAATAAATAAATAATAATATTCAAAATAATAATAATAATAATAATAATAATAATAATAATAATAATAATAATAATAATGTAATAAATCAGGCATGGTTAAACAAAAGACAAATACAAACCATGAAGGTTTTCAACTAATATTCTGTCAACATTACGTTTATCATCATCTACTTTTTAAATGATAAAAAAAACTACCATTTTCATAATTGAAATATGTCAATGCTGTTTCATATTCATTTATGATAATGTATCTAAAAACAGTATCATTTCATATTTTCTAAAAAATATATATATATATATATATATATATATATATATATATATATATATATATATATATATATATATATATATATATATATATATAATAAAATCTCATATTTTTCTGAAATAAATATATAATAAAATATCATATTTTCTAAAACAATAATATAATAAAATCTCATATATTCTAAAACAAAAATATAATAATATCTCATATTTTCTAAAACAAAAATATAAAATATCATATTTTCTCAAACAAAAATATAATAAAATATATTTTCTCAAACAAAAATATAATAAAATCTCATGTATTCTCAAACAAAAATATGATAAAATATCATATTTCCTGAAACAAAAATTTAATAAAATCTCATATTTTCCCAAACAAAAATATAATAAAATCTCATATTTCCTGAAAGAAAAATTTAATAAAAACACATATTTTCTGAAACAAAAATATGATAAAATCTCCTATTTTCTCAAAAAAAAAAAAGATAAAATCTCATATTTTCTAAAACAAAAATATAAAAAATCTCATCTTTTCTGAAACAAAAATATAATAAAATCTCACATTTTCTGAAACAAAAATATAATAAAATTATATTTTCTCAAACAAAAATATAAAATCTTATATTTTCTAAAACAAAAATATAATAAAATATATTTTCTCAAACAAAAATATAATAAAATATCATAAATCTCATATTTGCTCAAACAAAAATATAATAAAATATATTTTCTCAAACAAAAATATAATAAAATCTCATATTTTCTGAAACAAAAATATAATAAAATATCATATTTTCTCAAACAAAAATATAATAAAATCTTATATTTTCTCCACTTTCACCAATCCTCGGAGAACAAAGGCTAAACATATGAACATAAAAATATATATTTCTTCCGTTTCAGAGTATTCCATTGCATGTAATTATGCATATTCATATGCACACAACTCATACATAATCCACGCATAGCCTCTTATGCCTCTCTAGATGAATAATAATTAAGTGATCGTTACTTTCTGTTTACTACTTACAGAACACACACACACGCACACACACACACACGGTGCTATTATAGTATGCTATCTACCATCGAATTTCTACTATAGTATGGTATCTACCACAAAGTATGTTATCTACCGTGAATGTTAATCCTCCTGTTTGATGAGGATTATCAAACTGATTACTTAACACCAGTATGTTATCCTCATTGGACTTTAATGATAGTTTAATAATATTTATTGGAAGGATAACATGGATGCATATTTATAAACAGTTTGTAGGTTAGGTTAGGTTGGGTTAGACTATGTTAGGACATGGGTGCATAATTATAAGCAATTTGTAAGTTAGGTTAGGTTGGGTTGAGTTAGGTTAGGTTAGGTTGGGTTATCAAGTCGGTAGTGATCCTCCTTATTAGAGGCGGATTAGCAAAAAGACCATATCCTTAGGGACTGATGGTAGGTATCATACTATAGTCAGAGAGGGGTGGTAGATAGCAAAATTGGCGGTAGATAGCATACTATAATAGCACCCACACACACAATCTAAATTTAGATTGAAAACGAAGGTGCCCTTTGGTTTCCAATTGAAAATTTCTTATCAAACTAATGATTGATTGATTTAAAGTTCTCTGGCATCCTGACATCGAAGGACATTGACGCCGATATAGTTTTTTTTTTTTTTTTATAAATAAAGAATAAAATAATATTCAATTTAAAACCATTAAAGCGAAGATGTCCTTCTAAAATTTAAATAGCTTTCAAAATACCTACTTTTGAAATAAATCTAAAAATACCGCTAGAATAGTACAACACATACTGTCCAAGAATCTTGGCAAGGATGAACCTGCCATCCTCACCTCGAGCCTCAGACATATTGAGAGGGTAAAATAAACTATAAATAATTACTAAATAAAGAATAAAAGAATATTAAATCTAAAACCATAAAAGCGAAGATGCCCTTATAAAATTTAAAAAGCTTTCAAAAGACCTACTTATGAAATAAATCTAAAAATACCGCTAGCATAGTACAACACATCCTGTCCAAGAATCTTGGCAAGGATGAACCTGCCATCCTCACCTCGAGACTAAGATATATTGAGAGGGGAAATATAAACGAAAAATAAAATGGAAAATAATAAATATAAGTAAACGAAAAATAAAATGGAAAATAATAAATATAAATAAACGAAAAATAAAATGGAAAATAATAAATATAAATAAACGAAAAATAAAATGGAAAATAATAAATATAAGTAAACGAAAAATAAAATGGAAAATAATAAATATAAATAAACGAAAAATAAAATGGAAAATAATAAATATAATTAAACGAAAAATAAAATGGAAAATAATAAATATAAATAAACGAAAAATAAAATGGAAAATAATAAATATAAATAAACGAAAAATAAAATGGAAAATAATAAATATAAATAAACGGAAAATAATATGGAAAATAATCAATATAAAATAGAGTCAGAAAGTATCATTTCAGTGATAGTGAACATAGTGTTATACCCCTAATTTCATCATCATCATCATCATCTCCTCCTACGCCTATTGACACAAAGGGTCTATGTTAGATTTCGCCAGTCGTCTTTATCTTGAGCTTTTAATCATATACTTCTCCATTCATCATCTCCCACTTCAAGTTTCATAGTACCCAGCCATGTAGCCCTGGGTCTTCCAACTCTTCTAGTAAACCCCAAAGTAAGGATAGGAAAAGATGGATCCTAAATCCATTTGCTCTATGTGCTATGATATTTAATAAAGTATTAATGAAGTTATTATTATTATTATTATTATTATTATTATTATTATTATTATTAGCAAGTAATAATAATGATAATAATAATAATAATGATAATAATAATAATAATAATGATAATAAAAAATATTATTATTATTATTATTATTATCATTATTATTACTTGCTATGCAACAACCGTAGTTGGAAAAGCAGGATGCTATAAGCCCAGGGCCTCCAACAGGGAAAATAGCCCAGTGAGGAAAGTTAGCTCCTAAAGTTTTACCCATACTTTAACTGAAGAGCTTCAGTTTTGTGTCAACTGGGAAATAATTAAACCTGATTGGAAACTTTTAAAGATAATTAAACCAGATTGGAAACTTCTAAAGATAATTAAACCAGACTGGAAACTTCTAAAGATAATTAAACCTGATTGGAAACTTCTAAAGATAATTAAACCAGATTGGAAACTTCTCAAGATAATTAAACCAGATAGGAAACTTATAAAGATAATTAAACCAGATTGGAAACTTCTTAAGATAATTAAACCAGATTGGAAACTTCTTAAGATAATTAAACTAGATTGCAAACTTCTCAAGATAATTAAACCAGATTGGAAACTTCTAAAGATAATTTAACCAGACTGGAAACTTCTAAAGATAATTGAACCAGATTGGAAACTTCTAAAGATAATTAAACCAGATTGGAAACTTCTCAAGATAATTAAACCAGATTAGAAACTTATAAAGATAATTAAACCTGATTAGAAACTTCTAAAGATAATTAAACCTGATTGGAAACTTATAAAGATCATTAAACCAGATTGGAAACTTCTAAAGATAATTAAACCAGATTGGAAACTTCTAAAGATAATTAAACCAGATTGGAAACTTATAAAGATAATTAAACCAGATTGGAAACTTCTTAAACCTGATTGGAAACTTATAAAGATAATTAAACCAGATTGGAAACTTCTTAAGATAATTAAACCAGATTAGAAACTTATAAAGATAATTAAACCAGATTAGAAACTTATAAAGATAATTAAACCAGATTAGAAACTTCTAAAGATAATTAAACCTGATTGGAAACTTATAAAGATCATTAAACCAGACTGGAAACTTCTAAAGATAATTAAACCAGACTGGAAACTTCTAAAGATAATTAAACCTGATTGGAAACTTATAAAGATCATTAAACCAGACTGGAAACTTCTAAAGATAATTAAACCAGACTGGAAACTTCTAAAGATAATTAAACCTGATTGGAAACTTATAAAGATCATTAAACCAGACTGGAAACTTATAAAGATCATTAAACCAGACTGGAAACTTCTAAAGATCATTAAACCTGATTGGAAACTTATAAAGATCATTAAACCAGACTGGAAACTTCTAAAGATAATTAAACCAGACTGGAAACTTCTAAAGATCATTAAACCTGATTGGAAACTTATAAAGATCATTAAACCAGACTGGAAACTTCTAAAGATAATTAAACCAGACTGGAAACTTCTAAAGATAATTAAACCTGATTGGAAACTTATAAAGATCATTAAACCAGACTGGAAACTTATAAAGATCATTAAACCAGACTGGAAACTTCTAAAGATCATTAAACCTGATTGGAAACTTATAAAGATCATTAAACCAGACTGGAAACTTCTAAAGATCATTAAACCAGACTGGAAACTTCTAAAGATCATTAAACCTGATTGGAAACTTATAAAGATCATTAAACCAGACTGGAAACTTCTAAAGATAATTAAACCAGACTGGAAACTTCTAAAGATAATTAAACCAGACTGGAAACTTCTAAAGATAATTAAACCTGATTGGAAACTTCTAAAGATAATTAAACCAGATTGGAAACTTCTCAAGATAATTAAACCAGATAGGAAACTTATAAAGATAATTAAACCAGATTGGAAACTTCTTAAGATAATTAAACCAGATTGGAAACTTCTCAAGATAATTAAACCAGATTGGAAACTTCTAAAGATAATTTAACCAGACTGGAAACTTCTAAAGATAATTGAACCAGATTGGAAACTTCTAAAGATAATTAAACCAGATTGGAAACTTCTCAAGATAATTAAACCAGATTAGAAACTTATAAAGATAATTAAACCTGATTAGAAACTTCTAAAGATAATTAAACCTGATTGGAAACTTATAAAGATCATTAAACCAGATTGGAAACTTCTAAAGATAATTAAACCAGATTGGAAACTTCTAAAGATAATTAAACCAGATTGGAAACTTATAAAGATAATTAAACCAGATTGGAAACTTCTTAAACCTGATTGGAAACTTATAAAGATAATTAAACCAGATTGGAAACTTCTTAAGATAATTAAACCAGATTAGAAACTTATAAAGATAATTAAACCAGATTAGAAACTTATAAAGATAATTAAACCAGATTAGAAACTTCTAAAGATAATTAAACCTGATTGGAAACTTATAAAGATCATTAAACCAGACTGGAAACTTCTAAAGATAATTAAACCAGACTGGAAACTTCTAAAGATAATTAAACCTGATTGGAAACTTATAAAGATCATTAAACCAGACTGGAAACTTCTAAAGATAATTAAACCAGACTGGAAACTTCTAAAGATAATTAAACCTGATTGGAAACTTATAAAGATCATTAAACCAGACTGGAAACTTATAAAGATCATTAAACCAGACTGGAAACTTCTAAAGATCATTAAACCTGATTGGAAACTTATAAAGATCATTAAACCAGACTGGAAACTTCTAAAGATAATTAAACCAGACTGGAAACTTCTAAAGATCATTAAACCTGATTGGAAACTTATAAAGATCATTAAACCAGACTGGAAACTTCTAAAGATAATTAAACCAGACTGGAAACTTCTAAAGATAATTAAACCTGATTGGAAACTTATAAAGATCATTAAACCAGACTGGAAACTTATAAAGATCATTAAACCAGACTGGAAACTTCTAAAGATCATTAAACCTGATTGGAAACTTATAAAGATCATTAAACCAGACTGGAAACTTCTAAAGATCATTAAACCAGACTGGAAACTTCTAAAGATCATTAAACCTGATTGGAAACTTATAAAGATCATTAAACCAGACTGGAAACTTCTAAAGATAATTAAACCAGACTGGAAACTTCTAAAGATAATTAAACCAGACTGGAAACTTCTAAAGATAATTAAACCAGACTGGAAACTTCTAAAGATAATTAAACCAGACTGGAAACTTCTAAAGATAATTAAACCTGATTGGAAACTTATAAAGATCATTAAACCAGACTGGAAACTTCTAAAGATAATTAAACCAGACTGGAAACTTCTAAAGATAATTAAACCAGATTAGAAACTTCTTAAGATAATTAAACCAGATTAGAAACTTATAAAGATCATTAAACCAGATTAGAAACTTCTAAAGATAATTAAACCAGATTGGAAACTTATAAAGATAATTAAACCAGACTGGAAACTTATAAAGATCATTAAACCAGACTGGAAACTTCTAAAGATAATTAAACCAGACTGGAAACTTCTAAAGATAATTAAACCTGATTGGAAACTTATAAAGATCATTAAACCAGACTGGAAACTTATAAAGATCATTAAACCAGACTGGAAACTTATAAAGATCATTAAACCTGATTGGAAACTTATAAAGATCATTAAACCAGACTGGAAACTTCTAAAGATAATTAAACCAGACTGGAA
>NC_090731.1:175521280-175522962 GCF_036898095.1 Palaemon carinicauda | reverse complement strand
ACTATAATATTAGGTCTTCTAATGATAAGATTATTTATTATTATTATTATATTATTAATTATTATTATTATTATCATATTACTATTATATTATTATTATTATATTTTATTATCACTTATTATTATTATTCATTATTATTAATAGTATTAATATTAATATTATTATTTAATCCTTAATTATTTATCATTAAGTACTAACTATTAATTACTAATTATTATTATTATTATTATTATTATTATTATTATTACTTGCTAAGCTACAACCCTATATGGAAAAGCAGGATGCTATAAGCCCAGGGGCCCCCAACAAGGAAAATAGCCCAGGAAGGAAAGGAAACGAAGAAAAAGTAAAATATTTTAAGAAGAGTAACAACATCAACATATTTTTCTATATAAACTAAAAAAACTTTGACAAAACACAAGAAAGAGAAATTAGATAGAATAGCGTGCCCGAGTGTACCCTCAAGCAAGAGAACCCTAACCCCAGACAGTGGAATACTTTAGTACATAATGTTTGGAAACTCACATTAAATTTTCAGAAATAATTGGATCCTTTTAACCTAGCCTGCGGAAAAATACATTTGATGGTCATATGACTAAGGTGGGTTGGAAATACGCCAGTGAGAGGGATCCTTACTCAAAAACGTTTAGTTGTAGTGTAAAATATGGCTAAAATACGGAGATACACCAAACCTATGATTAGGTAGGGTGCATAGATGCGTATATACATACATTGCACATACACACACATATATATATATATATATATATATATATATATATATATATATATATATATATATTACATATTTATATATATATATATATATATATATATTATATATATATGAATACACAAATATATGATTATGATTATATTTACATACATATATACATATCTACAAATCAAAAGGGTCAGACCCCAGACATGGATAAGGACATGTCTGAGGCCTTTGTCCTGCAGTGGAATAGAAACGACTGCATTTGTTGTTGTTGTTGTATACAACAGGTATCTTAGTTCTGTCAAATATCAATCAATATCAAATGCCAACGTACACGCGGTATGTACATGGTTGTTTGCCTGAGTTTTTGTGTATGCTAATAATGAGCCTCTTTTCTATATATGTATTAATTTTATGTATATTTATTAAAGATCTAAACGTTTTTAGAAATTTTATGAACAAGATATACGATCATTCAAGGACTCGGGATGTTAAAACGTTAAATATGACAACAAATCATATCAAGCCCTTCCTCTGAGGTAAAACCCTAATAAAGGAGTTCCCAACCTTGAGTACATGTACCCCCTATGGTACATTTTTACTCTTCAGGGGGGTACATGGATCTGAGGAGAATAGCAAGTACTGCATAACACATGATGTAATTTACAATGAGATTCATTCATGAATTACATCACAATATCAATTTCATTGTTTCTCTTCTTCTTAATTTTAGGAGTACACAAGAATCTATAAATATAACCAAGGGGTACAGAGAAACTAGAAGGTTGGGAAACTATTGTCATGATATAATGAGAGAGGCAATGCGAATTGTGCGGAGAATAGATGTAGAAATTGTAAGGTATAACAAATTTCTTATACCAATCATTGACGTCGAAATAAAAAAAAAATACTTAGATATTCCAACTATATAATTCTGAAAAATTACATTCACTATTGATAG
>NC_090731.1:175498780-175511280 GCF_036898095.1 Palaemon carinicauda | reverse complement strand
ACCATGGTCTTCCACTCTCTTGGGTAGTGCCACAGCCTCTGTACCATGGTCCTCCACTGTCTTGGGTAGTGCCACAGCCTCTGTACCATGGTCCTCCACTGCCTTGGGTAGTGCCACAGCCTCTGTACCATGGTCCTCCACTGTCTTGGGTAGTGCCACAGCCTCTGTACCATGGTCCTCCACTGCCTTGGGTAGTGCCACAGCCTCTGTACCATGGTCCTCCACTGCCTTGGGTAGTGCCACAGCCTCTGTACCATGGTCTTCCACTCTCTTGGGTAGTGCCACAGCCTCTGTACCATGGTCTTCCACTGTCTTGGGTAGTGCCACAGCCTCTGTACCATGGTCTTCCACTGTCTTGGGTAGTGCCACAGCCTCTGTACCATGGTCTTCTACTGCCTTGGGGTAGAGATCTCTTCCTGATACCGATGCAATGAACTCCAGAGAGGTTGTAGTATTGCTTTAAATCACCATATACCTGCCCTAGTACTTTTTTACTTGCACTGCATTTTATACACGCATACATTACAGGTTTCTTAATTCATCAAACATTGTTTACTATATAAAAGTTTTTTCTTTCTATATTCAATTTGATTAACACGGGGCATGCTCTAGTTAGAAGTATTCTTTTACAAGTTGATGGCATTTTCTACTTGCTTCAAATGAACTTTTTTCAATCTTATTTTCAGGATTCCACATGCATTTGCAAACGATGCGGGCTAGTGACATTTAAAAAACGATCAATACTTTTTTAGGTGTTTTTTTTAAATCCTCATTAATTATGAATTCTTTCGATATTCGTTTTTTCTTTTTCAAAAAATTTAAAAATTATTATGTAGAAAAAAATTGGAGATGAGAAGTATTTTATAACTTTCGAAAACTGCTTAGCGTTCGCCAGGACTGGTGTTCGAGCGGGCCTCAATACTTTTCTTGTGGTGTCTGCAACCACACCATCCTTGTGAGTAAAGGTTGGGGTCTGGGAGAGCCTGTAAGTCTACCTGCTGAGTCAATCAGTAGCCATTGCCCTGGCCCTCTTGGTCTTAGCTTGGATGGAAACAGGACTTGGGCGCTGATCATCTGTACGTATGGTCAGTCTCTAGGGCATTGTCACTGCTAAGGCATTATTACTGTTCCTTGCCTGGGCCATTCATACGACCTTTAAACCTTGAAGAGTATTGGAATTTTCACACGGAAATACTGGCATACCTGTCTTTATTATTATTATTATTATTATTATTATTATTAATTTTTAATTATTAATTGTTAATTATTATTATTATTATTATTATTATTAATATTATTATTATCATTATTATTATTTATTTATTTATTTATTTATTTATTTACTTATCTATCTATCTATCTATCTATCTATCTATCTATTATTATTATTATTTATTTATTATTACTATTATTATTATTGTTATTATTATTATCATTATCTATTATTATTATTATTATTATTTGCTAAGCTACAACCCTAATCAGAAAAGCAGGATGCCATAAGCACAAAGGGCCCAACAGGAAAAATAGCCCAGTGAGGAAAGGAAATACATAAACTATAAGAGAAGTAATATTAATTAAAATAAAATATTGTAAGAACAGTAACAGTATTAAAATAAATCTTTCCCATATAAACTATAATACAAAAAACAAAGTTACAAGAGCATAATAGTAATCCGTGATAAATATATAATCATAAATCGCATTAAAACCTGCTAGCTGACGAGATATTAGAAAAACAGAAAATGTCATGACTATAATACATTTCTTGTTAGTCTTTTCATGTTAAATCTTCAGTGAAAAGCAAAAATGTTGACAATTTGTTAAAATGTCAAAAATACAACTTAATCCCTGGATGTTTATTGAAAAACAAAGTCTGAAATCGTCTTATAAAGACAAAAGTAATAACTGTTTTTTTTTATACATCCACATAATTCATAGGCCTACTGTTAATGAGATCATGATGAGGGGTAGATGGAGATGGTTTGGCCATGGCTCTTTGCCCTCCCCAAGAGAGATTAGTTCACCAAACGTTCAACTGGGCTCCACAAGGAGCTAGAAGAGTTGAAAGACCCAGGCCTACATGGCTGAGGACTATGAAGTGCGAAGTAGATGATGATGAATGGAGAAGTGTTGAATTAAAAACTGAAGATAGAGACGACTGGCGAATCTAACCGAGGCCCTTTGCGTCCATAGGCGTAGGAAGAGATGAAATATATAGTATATATATATAATATATATATATAGAGAGAGAGAGAGAGAGAGAGATGAAAATATATATAGTATATATATATATATATATATATATTAATATATATATATTATATATTATATATATATATATATATATAAATATATATATATGTGTGTGTGTGCGTGTGTGTATAAAGGAGGTGTTAAATGAGAAGTATTGAACTAAAAGTTCAAGATAGAGCTAACTGGCGAAATCTAACCGAGGTCCTTTGCATCAATAGGCGTAGGGGGAGATGATGATGATGAGATGACGATGATGATGATGATGATGATGATGATGATGACGATGATGGATGATGATGATGAACTCATAAACGCAGCAAAGAGAAATCTCTTTAAGAAAATATAAATTGAAAAATCCCAAAAAATTTCTTTCATATAAAAATTACTTGTGGTTTAAAATGCTGAATATATTCTCAGCGCTTTCTCTGAGCGTTGAGCACTCGAGAGAGATAAAATTATATCATCATCATCATCTTCTCCTACGCTTCTTAAGGCAAAGGACCTCAGTTAAATCTCGCCAGTCGTCTCTAGCTTGAGCTTTTGAATCAATACTTCTCCATTCATCATCTTCCTACTTCACGCTTCATAGAGCTCAACCATGTAGGCTTGGGTCTTCCAACTCCTCTAGTGCCTTGTGGAGCCCAGTTGAAAGTTTGGTGAACAAATCTCTCTTGGGGAGTGCGAAGAGATATCAGTTCATGAAAAATAGGGTTTCAGAATACAAGAAATGACTGTTTTCCCCACATTCAAAAATATGTTTTCAGATAAAATAAAAAATTCAAATCTCCTACATCATGAAAACCTAAATTTAATCAACATAAAAAATATTCTGTTTTGCCCTCATTAAACTCGGTTTGATTAGCAAGGCGTTAAAATAATCATTTTGATAAACATTGTCATCAGCAGCTGCAGAATTAATACTAGGTCGTGCACCCCACAAAAATAATAACAATGTTTTTAATGACCTACTTACTACAAAAGGAGTGTCTCGTATTTTTCGCTATCCAATGAATAACTGGATTGTTTTACATCAAATGCAAAAATGGTTACTGTGCTATTATTTCATGTTAAACAGGGTGATATAATTCTCTTTTTTATTTATATATGAAAGATCTATTTTAATGTTGTTATTGTTCTTAGAATATAATATTTTAATTGTTCATTACTTCTTTTGCAATTCATTCATTTATCTATTTCTTTATTACCTTTCCTCACGGGTCTATTTTCCCCTGTTGGAGCTTGCTTTTCCAACTAGGGTTGTAGCTCAGCTAATAATAATAATAATAATAATAATAATAATAATAATAATAATAATAAATAAAAGCACCATTAGCCATGAATACCTGGATATTTTCTACAGTATATTTTCAGATTAAACAAGGCCTTTTATTTAAATATAATCCGCCGCATATAGTCAAACTAGCTTAGCATTATATACTGTATACATATTGTTCATATATATATATATATATATATATATATAAATCATTAATATTTTTTGTACTTCAGAATAAAACCCACGTTAATACTCGCACCTTTGTAAGTTAATTTGTCTTTTGCGTTCATGCATGTTTTGATATCATGGTAAATGCTAACTCATCTCTCTCTCTCTCTCTCTCTCTCTCTCTCTCTCTCTCTCTCTCTCTCTGCTGTAGCAAGTGGCGTAACGTTTCTACTCGTGTCTGTGTTCTAACCATCTGTCTTTGTTTTCCTTATCTACAAAATATGACATTTCTCTCTCTCTCTCTCTCTCTCTCTCTCTCTCTCTCTCTCTCTGCTGTAGCGAGTGGCGTAACGTTTTTACTGTTCTAACCATCTGTGTCTTTTCTACAAATTATGACATTCTCTCCATCTCTCTCTCTCTCTCTCTCTCTCTCTCTCTCTCTCTCTCTCTCTCTCTCTCTCTCTCTCTCTGTGTGTGTGTGTGTGTGTGTGTGTTGTAGTTAGTGGCGAAACGTTTTTACTGTGTTCTAACCATCTCTGTCTTTGTTTTCCTTATCTACAAAATATGACATTTCTCTCTCTCTCTCTCTCTCTCTCTCTCTCTCTCTCTCTCTCTCTCTCTCTCTCTCTGCAGTAGCGAGTGGCGTAACGTTTTTACTCATGCCTATTCCTACCATGTCTTTGTTTATCTACAAAATATAACATTTTCACATAATCTTCACATCGCATCTCGCTTCATTTCACTTTTTTACAAAACGATAGAAAGCTAACCCGGCTTCTCCACGTTGGTTCCATTCCTTTTCAATGATCCTTATCAGCACTATTCATTAAAGCCCAAATCCATCCCATCCACCCAGCCACGCCATTATAAATCTAATTGCCTCACAATTTCCGCGTAATAGCTTTCTTTGATACGCCATTTTTGCTTCGTCCTATTATAAAATGACTGGCATTCGGGACTACAAATTACTTTTTAACGACGTGCGTAATGACAAAATGGACGCGCATTATACCGCGGTGACACTAGAGTTTGAATAATGGCGAAAATACCTCGCTTTGGAAGAAAGCTCTAATTGCTATATTCGTGAGCTCTTTGTCTCTCACTCGGTTTGTCAACGCGACTTATTTCTACGTAGACGATTGCCTAATCTGGATGTTTCAGAACTAGTGTCTGTTTAAATTAACTTTTTTCTTGTTCAAGAAGAAATATATACAGTTGGACACAGGAATCCCTGGTACACCTCACTCCAGACACTTGGTCCACCTCGCTCTGGAAAAACGAGTCCCTGGTACACCTCGCTCGGGATAAACGAGTCCCTGGTACACCTCGTTCTGGATAAAAGAATCCCTGGTACAGCTCGGTACGGACATAATGGTCCCTGGTCCACCTCGCTCCAGATAAACGAGTCCCTAGTACACCTCGTTCCGGGTAAGAGTCCCTGGTACAGCTCTGTACGGACATAATGGTCCCTGGTCCACCTCGCTCTGGATAAATGAGTCCATGGTACACCTCGTTCCAGATAAGAGTCCTGATACAGGTCAGTAAGAACATATTGGTCCCTGGTCCACCTCGCTCTGGATAAATGAGTCCCTGGTACACCACGTTCCGGGTAAGAGTCCCTGGTACACCTCTGTACGGACATAATGGTCCCTGGTCCACCTCGCTCTGGATAAATGAGTCCCTGATACACCACGTTTCGGGTAAGAGTCCCTGGTACAGCTCTATACGGACATAATGGTCCCTGGTCCACCTCGCTCTGGATAAATGAGTCTATGGTACACCTCGTTCCAGATAAAAGAGTCCCTGGTACAGCTCGGTACGGACATAATGGTCCCTGATACACATTACTCCCGATTTAATAGTCCCTGGTACACTTCGCTCCAGATAAAATAGTCCCTGGTACATCTCGCTCCAGACACATGAGTCCCTGGTACACCTCGCTCCGGACACAATGGTACCTGGTACACCTCGCTCCACAAACAATAGTACCTGGTACACCTCACTCTGGACACAATGGTACCTGGTACACCTCGCTCCACACACAATAGTACCTGGTAAACCTCACTCTGGACACAATAGTGCCTGGTACACCTCGCTCCAGACACGATAATCCTTGGTACACCTCGCTCCGGACACAGGAGTCCCTGGTACACCCCGCTCCGAACAAAAGAGTCCCTGGTACACCTCGCTCCAGATAGAAGAGTCCCTGGTACACCTTGCTCCGGAAAAAAGAATCCCCGGTGCACCGCGCTCTGGACATAATAGTTCCTGGTACACCTCATTCCGGACATAATAGTCCCTGGTACCCTTGCCTCCGAACACAATAGTCCCTGGTACACCTCTCTCCAGACACAATAGTCCTTGATACACCTCTCTTCGGACATACTAGTTCCTTGTACCCTTCGCTCCAAACATAATTGTCCCTGGTACACCTCCATCCGGTCATAATAGTCCCTGGTACACCTTGCTCCAGACATATAGTCCCTGATATACCTCGCTCCGGATATAATAGGCCCTGGAACACCTCGCTCCGGACATAATAGTCCCTGGTACACCTCGCTCCGGACATAATAGTCCCTGGTACACCTTGCTCCGAACATAATAGTCCCTGGTACCCATCGCTCCGGACATAATACTCCCTGGTACCCTCCGCTTCGAACATACTGTATTAGTCCCTGGTATAGCTCGCTCCGGACATAATAGTCCCTGGTACCCTTTACTCTGAACAGAATAGTCCCTGTTACCCTTCGCTCTGGACATAATAGTCCCTGGTACACCTCGCTCTAAAAATAATAGTCCCTGGTACCCTTTGCTATGGACATAATAGTCCCTGGTACACCTCGCTCTGGACATAATAGTTCCTGGTACACCTCGCTCCGGACAGAATAGTCCCTGGTACACCTCGCTCCGAACATAATAGTCCCTGGTAAACCTCGCTCCGGACATAATAGTCCTTGGTACCCCTCGATCCGGACATAAAAGTCCCTGGTACCCATTGCTCCGGACATAATAGTCCCTAGTACCCATCGCTCCAAACAGAATAGTCCCTGGTACCCCTTACTCCGAACATAATAGTCCCTGATACCCCTCGCTCCGGACATAATAGTCCCTGGTACACCTTGCTCCGGACATAATAGTCCCTGATACCCCTCACTCCGGACATAATAGTCCCTGGTACACCTCGCTCCGGACATAATAGTCCCTGGTACAACCTTGCTCCAGACATAATAGTCCCTGATACACCTCGCTCCGTATATAATAGGCCCTGGAACACCTCGCTCCGGACATAATAGTCCCTGGTACACCTCGCTCCGGACATAATAGTCCCTGGTACACCTTGCTCCGAACATAATAGTACCTGGTACACCTCGCTCCGGACATAATAGTCCCTGGTACACCTTGCTCCGAACATAATAGTCCCTGGTACACCTCGCTCCGGACATAATAGTCCTTAGAACCCCTCGCTCCGAGCTACATAATAGTCCCTGGTACATCTTGCTCCAGACATAATAGTCCCTGGTACACCTCGCTCCGAACATAAAAATCGCTGGTACACATTGCTCCGAACACAATAGTACCTGGTACACCTTGCTCCGGACACAATAGTCCCAGATACACCTCTTCGGACACAAGAGTCCCTGGTACACCTCGCTCCGACATAATAGTCCCTGTACCCCTCGCTCCGAACATAACAGTTAATGGTACACATTGCTCTGGACACAATAGTACCTGGTACACCTTGCTACGGACACAATAGTCCCTGATACACCTCTTCGGTCACAAGAGTCCCTGGTATACCTCGCTCCGACCATAATAGTCCCTGGTACAAGTCACTCCGGACACAATAGTCCCTGGTACCCCTCGCTCCGAACATAATAGTCAATGGTACACATTGCTCTGGACACAATAGTACCTGATACACCTTGCTCCGGACACAATAGTCCCTGGTACACCTCGCTCCGAACATAATAGTCCCTGGTACCCCTCGCTCCGAACATAATAGTTAATGGTACACATTGCTCTGGACACAATAGTACCTGGTACACCTTGCTCCGGACACAATAGTCCCTGATACACCTCTTCGGTCACAAGAGTCCCTGGTACACCTCGCTCCGAACATAATAGTTAATGGTACACATTGCTCTGGACACAATAGTACCTGGCACACCTTGCTCCGGACACAATAGTCCCTGATACACCTCTTCGGTCACATGAGTCCCTGGTATACCTCGCTCCGACCATAATAGTCCCTGGTACACGTCACTCTGGACACAATAGTCCCTGGTACCCCTCGCTCCGAACATAATAGTCAATGGTACACATTGCTCCGGACACAATAGTCCCTGATACAACTCTCTCCGGACACAATAGTCCCTGGTACACCTCGCTCCGAACATAATAGTCCCTGGTACCCCTCGCTCCGAACATAATAGTTAATGGTACACATTGCTCTGGACACAATAGTACCTGGCACACCTTGCTCCGGACACAATAGTCCCCTGATACACCTCTTCGGTCACAAGAGTCCCTGGTATACCTCGCTCCGACCATAATAGTCCCTGGTACACGTCACTCCGGCCACAATAGTCCCTGGTACCCTCGCTCTGAACATAATAGTCCCTGGTACCCCACGCTCCGAACTTAATAGTTTCTGGTACACATTGCTCCGGACACAATAGTCCCTGATACAACTCTCTCCGGACACAAGAGTCATTGGTACGCCTAGCTCAGAACACAGGAGTCCTAGGTATACCTCGCTCCGGATACAGTAGACCCTTGTATGCCTCACTCTGGACAAAAAAAGTCCATGGTACACCTTGCTCGGAAAACAAGAGTCCCTGGTACATCAGTACACCTCGCTCCGGAAACAAGAGTCCCTGGTACACCTCACTCCCAGAATAGTAGTTATTAGCTTCTATGCATCTGCCTTCGAATACAAAGAACGATGGTGGGGGGAATGATTTCTTTCTGGTCTATATATCTATCCTCACTGGGCTATTTTCCCTGTTGAAGCCCTTGAGCATATAACACCCAGCTTTTCTAATAATAATAATAATAATAATAATAATAATAATCTAATTGATTCTCTTGTAGTTTATTAATTTCCATTTCTCACAAGACAATTTTTCCCTTGTTGGGGCCCTAAGGTTTATAGCATCCTACTTTTCCAACTAATGTTGTAGCTAACCTAGTAGTAGTAGTAATAATAATAATAACAATAATAATAATAATAATAATAATAATAATAATTGTTCATTGATTCCTCTGGTAGTTTATTTATTTCTTTTCCTCAC
The DNA here is from genome assembly GCF_036898095.1 of Palaemon carinicauda. Classification (NCBI taxonomy): domain Eukaryota; kingdom Metazoa; phylum Arthropoda; class Malacostraca; order Decapoda; family Palaemonidae; genus Palaemon; species Palaemon carinicauda. The sequence continues at coordinate 175,502,286 of NC_090731.1, read as the reverse complement.
TGGACTATTTTTCCCTAATAATAATAATAATAATAATAATAATAATAATAAAACCTGAAAACTCAGATACTTTCCGATGAAACCATAAAATTCTCCTAAAAAATTCTTCCCCAATACGTCTGAAAACTGAAGTCTGCCCCTATTTGTTTTTCAACTGTATATTGTGTTCCTTTAACCTAAAAATCGGCCAGAGACGACCTGAGTGGCACAATGAATGAATGCTTAACCCAAATATGAAGTCAAGGGAAAGTCACCCTTGACGTCACCTGACACAGATGTTATGACACTTTCTTCGCTCAAGAGTCGACCTGCGAATCATGACTCGACCTGGTAGTTGCAAAAGAAAATAACTGCTGGGGCCAAGAACGATGTCAGCGAGAGAGAGAGAGAGAGAGAGAGAGAGAGAGAGAGAGAGAGTTCAAAAACAATCATGGGGATGGAAGTTATAATAATGACGAGTGGATAATGTATGGGAGAGATGAAATGATGAATAACGAGGTATTAATAAGGTTAAATAGGATTTTGAAAGAGAGAGAGAGAGAGAGAGAGAGAGAGAGAGAGATAATTTTATGAATGGCTTAAAACAAAATGATAGAGAATCTTAATAATGGTTCAAAACGAAATTTTACACACGCACTCACACAGAGAGAGAGAGAGAGAGAGAGAGAGAGAGGGTGTGTGTGTGTTTTATGAGTGGTTTAAAACCAAATTTTGGAGAGAGAGATAATCTTATTGATGGTTTAAAACAAAAGGTTAGAGAGAGAGAGAGAGAGAGAGAGAGAGAGAGAATCTTATTGATGGTTTAAAACAACAGTTTACAGAGAGAGAGAGAGAGAGAGAGAGAGAGAGAGAGAGAGAGACAGAGAGAGAGAGAGAGAGATAGAGAGGAGAGAGTCTTATGAATGATATCATCTCAGGCGGGGTGATTACTACATTACTCCCAAAGAGGTCTTCCCCTGGCAAGTATTGACCCAGTAACTTCTTTCTCTTGAATTCAGGTGCCATGGAAAACAGTAAACAAATAATCTAACAAATAACTTACTTATTTAGCAACAAAGTCATACTGATTTTTTTTCAGGAAACATGCTTGAGGGTACACTCGGGCACACTATTCTAACTTATTTCTATTATTCTTTTTTTTTTTAAAGTTTTTATAGTTTAAAGATCTGTTCATAAAGTATTCTCTATTTTAATTGTTAATTACTTCTCTATTTAACTTATTTCCTTTCCTTACTGGGCTATTTTCCCTATTTTCCTACTTTTCCAAAAAGGATTGTAGCTTAGAAAATAATAATAATAATAATAATAATAATAATAACAATACTTATAATAATAATAATCATAATACTACTACTACTACTACTAATAATAATAATAATAATAATAAAATAATAATATTAATAAAAATACTAATAATAATATATGTACAAACAGAAGTAGAAGCATAAAGTCATATTAAAGATAAAGAAGTAAGTAAACAAACACTAACAGATAAACAAGACTTAGAAAAGCGGATTAAAAAAAAAAAAAAAGGAATCCTGAGAAGCTGCACGAGGTTGGTCGAGACACATTTCAATAACAGATCCTTTGGATGTCAACACCAATTCTCCCATTTATCAACTTCAAGGAACAAACATGTTTTTTTTCCCACCTGGAGTTATATGAACTTGGTTCCGGCGCCTTCCTGAGATTTTATTAGAGCAGTTGTAAGCAAGTATGATTCTAGTTTATATATATATATATATATATATCACCCACGAATGGCATTTAATACCGAATTCTATCTTGGAAGTATATATCCACTTGGAATTAATTTTATGGTCACAGCTCCTGGCCGGGTGGAGATTCAAACCCCCACCTGTTCAGCTGGAAACCATGCCTGCGGCGACTCTACCGACTGAGCTATATATATATATATATATGTATATATATGTATATATATATTATATGTATATGTATATATATATATATATATATATATCGTGGACGATCAAATACCTTTTTATCATTAATTAAAAATTTCAAACTTGCCCCAAATGTTTTGATGATGAACAGGCCGACATAAGTCGATTTTTATAGTTTATATTTGAAAAATATTTTAACATTATTGCCGTTCTTAAAATATTCTCTTTTAAATATTTATTACCTGTTAAATGGTTTTTTATTTCATTATTTCCTTCCGCCACTGGGCTATTTTTCCCTGTTGGAGCCCTTGGGCTTATAGCATCCCTCTTTCCCAACTAGAGTTTGTGGCTTAGCTAATAATAATAATAATAATAATAATAATAATAATAATAATATAATTATTAATGCATACCTCTGATTGGCGTCTCTTTAATTTGCTATCTAGTTTCAGTAAATTTACCCAATTTATTTTTTGCAAAAAATTAATAAGCATAAAATAAATGTGAAAAGATAATATACATACATATACATAAAAAAATATAAATACCTTTTCTCCCATTATGTAGGTTTGTAGCAAAATTTCTCAAATTCACGGAACAAACAGCGAAGAATTGATCAACACTTTGGTGAACCAATTTCACTATGATGTGGAATTTGTGGAATTTCACGAATGAATCCTTAGTTTAATACAGTACAGAGCTTGAAAGTTTTATCAACGGGAAATTCACTTGAAAGTTTTTGAAAGGTAAATACTGTATGGACATGAGTCATGGTATGACAATGAAACAATATCCAACAGATTTTGTAGATTTGAGAATAAAGTCCTCAGAAGAATATTGGGAGCGAAATAGTAAGATAGGATTAGAAATAAAACTACAAGAGAGATTACTCGAGTGCCATAAGTGGATGATATCATGGTGAGGGGTAGATGGAGATGGTTTGGTCATGCTCTTCGCACTCCCCAAGAGAGATGTGTTCACCAAACTTTCAACTGGGCCCCACAAGGCACTAGAAGAGTGTGAAAACCCAGGCCTACATGGCTGAGGACTATGAAACGTGAGGTAGATGATGAGTGGAGAAGTATTGATTTGAAAGCTCAAGATAGAGACGACTGGCTAAATCTAACTGAGGCCCTTTGCGTCAATAGGCGTAGGAGGAGATGATGATGAGGAACTATTTCTATATATGTTAGTTAATTATTGAATCCACTTTCTATTGGCGCAGTATTCATGTCATTTCCATTGAGTGAAAACAAAGTGAATAAAAATATGAAAAAAGGAAAAAAATGTGTATTATGAAATACATATAACACATTCGTATTTACAATATGTGGTATATCCAAGACAGAAAAAAATAATAAATGAAAAATGCTCTGACTTTATTGAGTAATAAACATAACCATTTGTATTTACTTGGTATATCTAATACAGATGTTCAGGAAGACCTACAAACTCCATATTTTTATTTTTTGATACATTGTTATCAATATTTCGTGAATTAACTTTTGGTGTTTCAGTTGAACATATTTCACTGGATATTTCTGAACTGATGGAAAAGAAATAGAGACCTATACTATATCTCTTTACACTATTATACATTTC
>NC_090731.1:175486280-175493780 GCF_036898095.1 Palaemon carinicauda | reverse complement strand
GAATAGGATTATTTCTAAGTAAAAGGTCACGATGGAGAAGCTTCATATAAAAGATGTGAATAAATATATGAAGAAAATGAATGTGTTGTTCGTGATTCATAAAATATTGATATACAAATTAATAATTAAAGGAGCGATTGGTGTTTTACGCTAAGGAAAATTCACATTTTGTAGTTTAAGTAGACTATTCTTTTTATACACTTACAAACACACACACACACACACACCCACACACACACACACACACACATATATATATATATATATATGTATATATATATATATATATATGTATATATATATATTTATATATATGCTAGTAATATATATATATATATATATATGTATATGTACACACACACTTACATAACTTAATTATTTCATTGACAGAAACGAAGAATACATTTATCAACGGATAAAAGCATATCATATTAATAGATCATTTTTTTTCAGAAGTAACCTGATTCCCTTCAGAGATTTTCTATAGAGTTTATCACCAACTGCCAAGGACACATCAATTAATTTCTGTCATCACACAGAGTCTCTCTCTCTCTCTCTCTCTCTCTCTCTCTCTCTCTCTGCTTTCCCAACCCGGCCTTGTGCAGTGAATAATTTTCTCTTCTATTATAGATAAACCACCAGCAGGGTAAATGAGGGGGGAAGAGGGGGGGGGGGTGGGGGGAATTAAGAGAGGGGAGGGCTTGGAGGGTAGCTTGAGGTGGGGGGGGGAAGTCTCAATTAAATCGTTTCAGACGTAACTGATTTAGGTCAGCTTTGTGCGCGTCATCTGGGACCAAATCTATCTTCCTTTGTCTAACAATCAAAAGACTTTTTTTTTTCTTTTTCCACTTCTGTGTTCCATTTTGAATCAAGGGACGCTAGTGTTATCGGATGCGAGGGAAAAAAAATTGTTATCATCAAAGATAACTATATTATTTCCATTCAGGATTATTCTTCTGTTGTATATAATCAATAAGCTTTTTTCTATACATTAATTTCAACGATTCGTTAATAAGCAAAACCTTTTGGTCTATTAATATAAGGAAGATAAAATCAAACATGGGTTGAGCAGGTGTTGGTTTAAGTGGGGCTTAACAGATTCTGATTCAATATTCTATCTGTTTTCGTTATTTTGCAGTGAATTTAAATTAATACCGTCGTTTATTCTGTTATTTCTCTGTCTCGTGGATATCTATTCTGTTATTTCCTTCTCTCAGGGACATCTGTTATTTCTTTCTCTCAGAGACATCTATTCTGTAAACTATTTCTCTCAGGGACATCTGTTTTTTTCCTTCTCTCAGGGACATCTGTTATACCCTTATCTCGGGGAAATCTGTTATTTCCTTCTCTCAGGGACAACTGTTACTTCCATCTCTCAGGGACATCTGTTATTTCCTTCTCTCAGGGACATCTGTTATACCCTTATCTCGGGGAAATCTGTTATTTCCTTCTCTCAGGGACAACTGTTACTTCCATCTCTCAGGGACATCTGTTTTTTCCTTCTCTCAGGGACATCTGTTATACCCTTATCTCGGGGAAATCTGTTATTTCCTTCTCTCAGGGACAACTGTTACTTCCATCTCTCAGGGACATCTGTTATTTCCTTCTCTCAGGGACATCTGTTATTTCCTTCTCACAGGGACATCTGTTACACCCTTATCTCGGGGAAATCTGTTATTTCCTTCTCTCAGGGACAACTGTTATTTCCTTCTCTCAGGGACATCTGTTATTTCTTTCTCTAAGGGACATCTGTTATTTCCTTCTCTCAGGGACAACTGTTATTTCCTTCTCTCAGGGACATCTGTTATTTCCTTCTCTCAGGGACATCTGTTATTTCTTTCTCTCAGGGACATCTGTTATTTCCTTCTCTCAGGGACATCTGTTATTTCTTTCTCTAAGGGACATCTGTTATTTCCTTCTCTCAGGGACATCTGTTATTTCTTTCTCTAAGGGACATCTGTTATTTCCTTCTCTCAGGGACATCTGTTATTTCCTTCTCTTGGAGCATCTATTCTGTAATTTAGTTCTCTTTCGGACTTATATATTTATTTCTTTCTCTCAGGGACATCTATTCTGTTAATTATTTCTCTCAGGGGCATCTATTCTCTTATTTCTATCTGTCAGGGACGGCTGCTATTTCCTTATCTCAAGGACAGCTGGTATCTCCTTCTCTCAGGGACATCTGTTATTTCTTTCTCTAAGGGACATCTGTTATTTCCTTCTCTTGGAGCATCTATTCTGTAATTTAGTTCTCTTTCGGACTTATATATTTATTTCTTTCTCTCAGGGACATCTATTCTGTTAATTATTTCTCTCAGGGGCATCTATTCTCTTATTTATATCTGTCAGGGACGGCTGCTATTTCCTTATCTCAAGGACAGCTGGTATCTCCTTCTCTCAGGGACATCTGTTATTTCTTTCTCTAAGGGACATCTGTTATTTCCTTCTCTCAGGGATATCTGTTATTTCCTTCTCTCAGGGACATCTGTTATTTCCTTCTCTTGGAGCATCTATTCTGTAATTTATTTCTCTTTGGGACTTATATAGTTATTTCTTTCTCTCAGGGACATCTATTCTCCTATTTCTTTCTCTCAGGGACAGCAGCTATTTCCTTATCTCAAGGACAGTTGGTATCTCCTTCTCTCAGGGACATCTGTTACTTCCTTCTCTTGGACACCTTTTTTGTTATTTATTTCTCTTTGGGATATCTATTCTGTTATTTATTTCTCTCAGGGACATCTATTCTGTTACTTCTTTCGCTCAGGGACACCTACTCTGTTATTTCTTTCTCTCAGGGACATTTATTCTGTTATTTCTTTCTCTCAGGGATAACTAGTCTGTTATTTTTTTCTCTCAGGGACATCTATTCTGTTATTTCTTTCTCTCAGGGACATCTATTCTGTTATTTCATTCTCTGGGGGACATCAATTCTGTTACTTTTTTTCTCTCAGGGACATCTATTCTATTATTTCTTTCTCTCAGGGACATCTATTCTGTTATTTATTTCTCTCAGGGACATCTATTCTGTTATCTATTTCGCCCATGGACATCTATTCTGTTATGTCCTTCTCTGGGGGACATCTGTTATTTTTTTCTCTCAGGGACATCTATTCTGTTATTTATTTCTCTCAGGGACATCTATTCTGTTATTTCTTTCTCTCAAGGACATCTATTCTGTTATAACCTTCTCTCAGGGACATCTATTCTGTTATTTCTTTCTCTCAGGGACATCTATTCTGTTATTTCCTTCTCTCAGGGACATCTATTCTGTTATTTATTTCTCTCAGACATCTATTCTGTTATTACTTTCTTTCAGGGAAATCTATACGGTTATTTCTTTCTCTCACGGAATCAAAGACTACCAAAAACTACGCCAAGGTCTAAATATCTTTTAATAACATGCAAAAGAAACATTAGAGCATCGGGTAAGAGTCAAGTTGGCAACTGTTCAGTTTTCCAAACATCCAATCTCTTAAGTTGGAAACTGTTAAGTTTTCCAAACATCCAATCTCTTAAGTTGGCAACTGTTAAGTTTTCCAAACATCCAATCTCTTAAGTTGGCAACTGTTAAGTTTTCCAAACATCCAATCTCTTAAGTTGGCAACTGTTAAGTTTTCCAATCATCCAATCTCTTAAGTTGGCAACTGTTAAGTTTTCCAAACATCCAAACCTTGAACCAAAACATGAGGACCATACAAGCCACGGTTCTTACACACGAATACCCTGTAAGGGGAGTCGTAAACCACGGTCATTTAAGATCTAAGGAGACAAAAATTATGTGAGGATTCCTATCTCACATCGAACGAGGATCTATACTGTTCCACCACACAGTGTTCGAACGCCGTGAGACAAGATTCGAACACCATATGAAAAAGATTCGAAAACCAGAATGATTCTGATTGGAGGAACAGATGAAAAGCTTTTTACATATAATTTTTATCAAAGGAAGTACTATAGTTGAGCATCACTGCACACCAAACGTAAGATATTTTCATCATTATAGCTTCCATTTCTTATTTATTGACTTCATACGTTCCACCACACAGTGTTCGAATGCCGCGAGACAATATTAGAACACCATATGAAAAAGATTCGAAAACCAGGACGATTCTGATTGGAGGAACAGATGAAAAGCTTTTTACATATGATTTTTATTAAAGCAAATGCTATAGTGAGCATCACTGCACACCAAACCTAAGATATTTACATCATTATGGCTTCCATTTTTTATTTATTGACTTCATACGTTCCGCCACACAGTGTTCGAACGTTGTGAAGCAAGATTCGAACACCACATGAAAAGGATTTGAAAAACAGAACGATTCTGATTGGAGGAACGGACGACAAGCTATTTAGACATGATTTTTATTAAAGCAAGTACTATATTTTAGCATTATTGCATAATAAACGTAAGATATTTTCATCATAATGGCTTCCATTCCAGAAAGAAAAATGAGCTCTATTCATTGACTTAATAAGTTCCAAGTAAATTAACCAAACGTGTTTTATTTTTCAGGTAAAACAAAGCGATAAATCACGAGTTTTTTTACACCACAATATACAAATAAAATTGAAAACCATTTACTGTTGATACTACAGACTTTCTCTCTTGAACGACCATGAATGGTAAGAATTATCGCTTCTAAAATCAATAGTAGCATTTATTTTCAAATTTAATCAACTGCTTACCTATCTACTCTTTCAATTATTTATCTATCTTCCATTAGCAACTTTTCTAAGATATATTAACAACACCAAAGTGCCATAGGAGAAGATTATGTCCCTTTTACGTCTTTGACTTGGGAAAAAAATACCAGAGTTACCATGATAACTTTTTTTTAGAGAGAGAGAGAGAGAGAGAGAGAGAGAGAGAGAGAGAGAGAGAGAGAGAGAGAGAGAGAGAGATTAATATCTTACCTGTGAATGTTGAAAACAACAAATGCTAAAGATTCCCAGGAGAGATATTAATCTTTCTCTCTCTCTCTCTCTCTCTCTCTCTCTCTCTCTCTCTCTCTCTCTCTCTCTCTCTCTCTCTCTCTCTCTCTCTCTGCTTTTACTTTCATACTTTCACAGCTACTGTTTTTTTCCTAACACGGTCAAGTAATTCTTCCTCTTCTAATTTCGTAGCGATTTTATTTCATTTATTAGAAACAAAATGGCGTCACACTCGTTAGGGTCACTGATGTTATTACAAAGAAGCAAGTATCCCACTAGACAACATTGATCATGTTTGTTAATGCCCAAAGTAACTTGCTTGCATTTCCAAAAGTTAATGGAGTCGTCCATAGCCTAAGAATATTACCAACATTTAACTAAAGTCTACGGACATCGCCTCCCACTTTTCATATGTTGACTGTACAGTAGATGGTGAAAAGTGCAAAGTTGATCCAGAATCGTGGTCTTGATCCGTATCACCTCCAAAATTTCATGGTTTCTTCCGATCCATAAAACTTATCCATTGTTAAAATTTGGTGAAAATCCAGTGTGTCAATTTGTATGACGTAATCTTTAAAATTGTGAAAAATGCAAATCCGGAGACGGTACCGGATCATCTCCAAAAGTTAATGGAGTCGTCCTTAACTTAAGGTCTATCTCTGGTGAAAATTTCGTAAAAATCCGTGCGTTCGTTTTAACTTTATCTTTAAAATAGCGAAAAATGCAAATCCGGATATAGAATCTGGATCATCTCCAAAATTTAATGGGGGTTGTTCATGACGTAAGATCTATCTGTGGTGAGAATTTAGACAATATCCATCAGGTAGTTTTGACGTAATCCTGTACATACACACACACATACATACATACATACAAATAAATATATAATCTTGTCCACACACAAATGAATAAATAATCCTGTAAACAGACACATAGACAAATAGCTAAATGATCCTGTCCACATCCAAATAAATAAATGATCCTGTCCACAGACAAAAAGACAAATAAATGAATAATCGTGTCCACAGACAAATAAATAAACAATTCCGTCCACAGACAAATAACATTCCGAGCACAGACAAATAACTAAATAATCCTGTCCACAGACAAATAACTAAATAATCCTGTCCACAGACAAATAAATAAATAATCCTGTCCACAGCCACACAGACAAATAAATAAATAATCATGTCCACAGACAAAAAGACAAATAAATTAATAATCGTGTCCACAGTCAAATAAATAAATAATACTGTAAAGACACAAAGACAAATAAATGAATAATCATGTCCACAGACAAATAAATAATCCTGTCCATAGACAAATAAATAAATATTTCTTTCCACAAACAAATAAATAAATAATCCTGTCCATAGACACACAGACAAATAAATAAACAAATAAATAAATAAATAAACTGACTCAAAACAACAACCTCCTTGGCGAAGGTAAAATGTTTAAAAAGAGTCGAGCCATCCATTACCAGTCAAGATAAGAAACATATTTACTAACCAGAAGATATCATATCATAATAAGAAGGAAGATGAGAATCAACTTTAGAAAGGAAAAGAGAAACTGAGAGAAACATATTCATAGGTAGATAGCTCTTTTCTCCCGAGCTTTCCTTTATGTTTCGGGACTTGAATACTTTCACTATTAACAGCAAACATATCTCGAAATCCAGGGAATGTCTCGGTAAACTTATTGCTTTTGCTTGCATCTTGGCAGTGTATAGTCAACAGCCATGGAAAACTTGAGCAGCTTTCTCAGATTGAAACACAATAAACACACAAACATATATAGATGATAGACGAAAGCTCTAAAAGGTTTTTGTATTATCTACAAAAATACACCCATAGTCAATTTTTTTTAGCGAGGCAGATTTGCACCCACTCGCAGGATGCTATAAGCTCAGGGGCTCCAACAGGGAAAATAGCCCAGTGAGAAAAGGAAACAAGGAAAAATAAAACATTTTAAGAATAATAACAGCATTGAAATAGATATTTCCTATATAAACTAGAAAGACTTTATTAGCCTTTGTCTGCCTCTCGACCCCAAAGTACCTATACTCACTTTTTTTCACTAAGGCGCAGTTGCACTGACTCTCAGGGGTGCCCTTTTACCCCGGAAAAGTTTCCTGATTGCTGATTGGTTGGACAAGATAATTCTAACCAATCAGCGATCAGGAAACTTTTCCGAGCTAAAAGGGCACCGCTGGGATCGGTGCAAATCTGCCTAGCTAAAAGAAATAGACTATAGTTTTTATACACGTCTTACATCACTGTGGAACCTTTTCAACATAATAAGGATGTACCACATTGTACTTATTTGCCCATTATATACGTAAATTATATTCATATACGCCATATATATCTCTTAATATCGAAATCGCTCTGTCTCGGGATCAGAGACCCAACGGGGGAATTAACTTTATGATATTAGCTCATATTCTCATATTGGTACAACAACATTGCAATAATGAAATCAACTGGAACAAACTTACAAAACAAATTGAAACAAAATCTCACATTGGTGCAATAGCATTGCAATAATGAAATCAATTGG
>NC_090731.1:175460838-175473280 GCF_036898095.1 Palaemon carinicauda | reverse complement strand
AGAGAGAGGAGAGAGAGAGAGAGAGAGACTTCTTTCTGCTGCAGTATTTTTTTATTATTCAAGTCGTTTCTAAGATGAACGTATGTTTATATATCAAGATAAACAATGAGAGAGAGAGAGAGAGAGAGAGAGAGAGAGAGAGAATTTCAAAATGATTAAATATGATGGGTTTGATAAAGCTTAACGTTTTTCCTGACAATGTACAGATATTCATACTTGTACACATAGAATATCAAATAAATATATATACAGGAATACACAAGAGGATACACATGTGTGCTTAAAAACACTGATTCGGGACATAAATGAATAACACTTGGCTTGAACGTATGTACGAACAAGGTACTTTAATATGAACAAAATACGGAGAATGTTCATATTAGGCTAAACGTTAATTGATGACAACCTGGAAGTTGACCTCTTGCCCCCCCCCCCCCAACACACACACACGAAATAAAAACAAGAGATATTAATAAAAAATTTGTTAGACAAACGTTACTTGCAGTAACAAAATTTTACCTTGTTGACAACATTAATTTTTTTTTTATTTTTTTTTTTATCTCTCTACCCGCCCACCACCTGCTTCCCTAATAATGATGGGATTTTTACTCTTCATCTGCCACGATAAAAGGAAGGCTTTGCCATATTCGTACACAGCTTACTCGACCAGCAATAAGAAAAAAAAATATTACCTGGACCGCTTAAGGCACTACCGAGTGTGGAACAACAGGAAGAAAAATTGTCTGAAATTATAGGCAGTTTTCTTTCATTTTCGTCCACATGAAAATGTCTCTATCCATCATTGGCAAAATGGCAACTGAATTGACATACAAAAGAAGCAAATATTCTTAAAATATCACTAAAACATCTGGTAGAAGATCAGGAAACAAACAATATGTAATAATTTCTTGCCATAATTCACCGTAAAATATGGCATCAACTCAGGGGAAACTTCATCTTGACTTTTGATACTTTATTGTAGCCTTGCATAGATTCTCTTAGAGTCGTATGTCCTATTATCAACAAATATGACTTTGGTCCTTATGGCCTACGTGCTGTTTGTGTATTATTATTCCAAGACAATTCATCTAGCATGATCGAAAGAGAGAGAGAGAGAGAGAGAGAGAGAGAGAGAGGCTGTTTGAGTATTATTATTCAAAGACAATTCCTGTAGAATGATCGAAAGCTTAAAAGAGAGAGAGAGAGAGAGAGAGAGAGAGAGAGAGAGATTGTTCGAGTATTATTATTCAAAGACAATCCATGTAGATTGATCGAAAGCATAGGGGTGTGAGAGAGAGAGAGAGAGAGAGAGAGATGTTTTTTGAGCATTATCATTAAAAGATAATTCATCTAGAATGATCGAAAACCTGAGAGAGAGAGAGAGAGAGAGAGAGAGAGATGCTGTTTGGAGTATTATTATTCAAAGACAATTCATCTAGAATGATCGAAAACCTGAGAGAGAGAGAGAGAGAGAGAGAGAGAGAGAAAGAGAGATACTGTTTGTGAATTATTACTCGAACACAATTCATCTAGAATGATCGAAAACCTGAGAGAGAGAGAGAGAGAGAGAGAGAGAGAGAGAGAGATACTGTTTGTGTATTATTATTCCAACACAATTCACCTAGAATGATCGAAAGCAGAGAGAGAGAGAGAGAGAGAGAGAGAGAGAGAGATGCTGTTTGTGAATTATTACTCCAACACAATTCATCTAGAATGATCGAAAGCAGAGAGAGAGAGAGAGAGAGAGATGCTGTTTGTGAATTATTATTCCAACACAATTCATCTAGAATGATCGAAAGCAGAGAGAGAGAGAGAGAGAGAGAGAGAGAGAGAGAATGTGTTGGGCATGGTTTCATTACATAGAGATTTCTTAAATGCATTTACTGAGTAAATTCAGTGTCCGAAGGAGAGAGAGAGAGAGAGAGAGAGAGAGAGAGAGGTTAAATGTCAAAGTATCTATCTTTAAATCTCGATCAATCATTCAAAGGTGGATCAAACCTTATTATTCGTAATTATAGTTTCTCCATATCCGTCTCTGTATCTTAATTTGCTATTCAAGTCCTTTCCAATCAAGTCTATTGGAAGTCAAATCGGCGAGCCGTGGTTGTTTCGACTTCTGCCAATATGTTGCAATCTTAGTAGTGTTTATTTTCATACCTTTTGAAAATCTAACTTAATTGTAATTGTCTAACATAAAAAATTTGACTCTACAGTCTACAGTGAAGTACAGGCGATCACTTCATAAAAGGAGAGAGAACATCATTATAGGTATTGAAAATGTAATTTCACTGTAGTCTTTTAAGTGTAAACAAATTTGAATCTACAGTAAAGTACAGGCAGTCTTTACATATATACTGTGTGTATATATATATATATATATATGTATATATATATATATATATACATACATATACAGTACTATATACAGACACATATAGTATATATATATATATATATATAGTATATATATATATATATATATGCATATATATGTATATATATACATATATATATATATATCAACAATCTTCTATCAAGACTTCAATCCCTAGGCGATGAACTATCAAAATCAAACAACAAAATACAATACCCAATGAACTAAATGAAAATAATATTCAGTATACATCAACCATATCCTCGAAAAATTAAAACCCTTAAAAATAATTACGATGAAAAACAACACAAACAACTAACAAAGCAGGAAATCCCATTTTCGACATCGTTCTTGTATCTATGCAGTACCTGGATCCCATTCTCCGTCCACTCAGCTGCACCCAACACATCAATATCATAAAACCTACGGGAACTCCCCGCCCTGTTTCACCGAGAGAAATTTCACCTGATTAAAAATTACGACGCCCAGGGTTGTTAGAAAACACGGCCCGGGAGGGGGGGGGGAGGGTTATGAGAAAGGGGGCGGGATGAGAGGTTCTGGGGGTGGGAGGGGTATGAAGGGGAAAATAGAAATAAAAGGTTCTGCATACTGCAAAAACCTACGAATAAAATTCACAGTGCTGTGAATTTTGTGATAAAAGGGCACATAATTAAAATGAATTTTAACATTTGAATTTTAAGTCAGCAAATGTTTGATGTTCAAGAAATGAATACGGTAGTTTGTCTTGATTTATTCTATTATCGAATAACATCAAGATATAGACATAAAGAGTTTTTTATTGTTATAATAACGACAAAATTAGTATTGAAGAACGGTCTCTACTAATACCACATGAGAATATTAAACACATACACAAATAAATAATATATACATATATACATATATATATATATATATATATATATATATATATATATATATATATATATAAATATATATATACATATATATATATATATATATATATATACACTATATGCAGTATATATATATAAATATATTTATTTATTTGTATATACAGTATATAAATATATATATATATATATATATATATATATATATATATATATATATATATATATAGTATATATACATATATAAAAATATATATATACAGTATATATATAATATTTATTTATATATAGTGTATATATATATATATATACACAGTATATATACACACACACATATATATATATATATATATATATATATAATTCATGTTTATATGTTTCTTTTTTTCCCTTTTGGAAAAGGTTGGCGCCAACAGATTATGCATGACCCCCTCTAAGCAAGTCTTGAGGGATGAGATGATAACCTCGATAAGATAGATACCAGAAACCACAAGCTGTTGGGGGGGGGGGGGGGGACTGGAGCCCTGTAAGCTAAGAACAATCCAAAATTGGCCAATTTACCCTAATTACACCTTTCATACGAGGGTTGTGGTGGCCGATGTGGTGACGTTCCTGACTGGTGAATGCCAGTTAGTCTTTTTGGTCGCTGCAACCTCACCATCCTTGTGAGCTAAGGATGGGGGATTTGGGGGATCCTATAGGTTTATCTGTTGAGTAATCAGCAGCTATTGCCTGGCCTTCCTTGCTCCTAGCTTGGCTGGAGAGTGGGCTCAATCGATGATCATATGTAGCCTGTATATGGTGAGTCTCTAGGGCATTGTCCTGCTCGATGGGGCAATGTCACTGTCCCTTGCCTCTTCCATTCATGAGCGACCTTTAAACCTTTAAATGCATTTAATAGTTCTCAAGTCCAGGATACCTGGGTGACTGATTCAACTGTGAATCTGAAATGCTTCATTTTTATAGGTTTTCTCTCATTCTTCATAGAGAATTGATAATTGTAAATGTTATTTCAAGGTTAAATAATTACATTTATCACATAAACACAAGAAAGACGATAACGCAATGAATGTCCAATGACTTTACATTCGTAACATTATTGATTAACGTTCATTATTTAACAATAGAATATTATCAACTGCTTAAAAAAAAAAAAAAAAAAAAAATATAAAATATTAGGATATTTTCTTGACCAGCGAGAGGACCCTTTGCAGGAATCACTGTTTGAAGGAGGGAATAGGAGGGCTCTATACCTTTTTAATATTAAAACAGCGAATTAGCATTCAAGAAGGTAGGCTATTGTACCACGTCAGTCAGCGTAGAGAAGGGCATGGCGGTGGTGGTAACCTCATTCCGATATAGCCTACATACTGAGATCACAGGAGTAACTGATATCTGCGGCCACCCTCTATAGTCTATACTATAGACTATAGAGGGTGGTTATAATATATATATATATATATATATATATATATATATATATATATATATATATATATGTATGTATATATATATATATATATATATATATATATATATATATATATATACTGCATATAGTGTACATAGTATATGTACTATACATATATGTATACTGTGCATATATATAGCATACTCATGTAAGCCATGTATTATATTCCACCTAATATCTGGATTATCTCTACCTCAGGATCAGACACCCAGGGGGAAATCAACTCAAAGATAATAGCTTCAGGTTGGCCGGGGAATCAAACCCAGGCCCAATGAAACTGAGGTTTCACTGACTTAGCAACTCTTTGTGGCTGAGTTGCTAAATCACTGGAACCTCAGTTTCTTTTGCCTGGGTTCGACTCCCTGGTCCACCAGAAGCTATTATCTTTGAGTCGATTCCCCTTGGGTCTCTGATCCCTAGGATGAGAGAATCCAGATTTACCACAATGGGAGTGTTGGAGAGACATGGTTTTGATGCTAAAGTTAATTTTTGTAGATTTACCAAAATGGGATTGTTGGATAGATCTGATATTTCATGTTGAAGTTAATCTTTATGGATTTACCAAAATGGGAGGGTTGGAGAGACCTGGTTTTCTATCCTGAAGTTAATCCTTGTGAATTTACCAAAATGGGATTGTTGGATAGACCTGGTATTTAATGATGAAGTTAATCCTTGTGGATTTATAAAAAAATGGAAAGGTTTGAGAGCCCTGATTTTAATGCTAAAGTTAATCTTTATGGATTTAACAAAATAGGAGGGTTGGAGAGACCTGGTTTCTATGCTGAAGTTAATCCTTGTGGATTTACCAAATAGGAGAAGGCTGGAGAGACCTGGTATTCTATACTGAAGTTAATCCTTGTGGGTTTAGCAAACTGGGAGTGTTGGAGAGACTTGGTATCTATGCTGAAGTTAATCCACGTGGATTTACCAAAATGGGAGGGTTGGAGAGACCAGGTTTTCTATGCTGAAGTTAATCCTTGTGGATTTACCAAATTGGGAGGGTTGGAGAGACCTGGTTTTTAATGCTGAAGTTAATCATTGTGGACTTACCAAAATGAGAGGGTTGGAGAGACCAGGTTTTCTATGCTGAAGTTAATCCTTGTGGATTTACCAAATTGGGAGGGTTGGAGAGACCTGGTTTTCAATGCTGAAGTTAATCATTGTGGATTTACCAAATTGGGAGGGTTGGAGAGACCTGGTTTTCAATGCTAAAGTTAATTCTTGTGGATTTACCATAATGGGAAGGTTTGGAGAGACCTGGTTTTTAATGCTGAAGTTAATCATTGTGGATTTACCAATTTGGGAGGGTTGGAGAGACCTGGTTTTCAATGCTAAAGTTAATTCTTGTGGATTTACCAAAATGGGAAGGTTTGGAGAGACCTGGTTTTTAATGCTGAAGTTAACCATTGTGGATTTACCAATTTGGGAGGGTTGGAGAGACCTGGTTTTCAATGCTAAAGTTAATTCTTGTGGATTTACCAAAATGGGAAGGTTTGGAGAGACCTGGTTTTTAATGCTGAAGTTAATCATTGTGGATTTACCAAATTGGGAGGGTTGGAGAGACCTGGTTTTCAATGCTAAAGTTAATTCTTGTGGATTTACCATAATGGTAAGGTTTGGAGAGACCTGGGTTTTAATGCTGAAGTTAATCTTTATGGATTTAACAGAATAGGAGGGTTGGAGAGACCTGGTTTCTATGCTGAAGTTAATCCACGTGGACTTACCAAAATGGGAGGGTTGGAGAGGCCAGGTTTTCTATGCTGAAGTTAATCCTTGTGGATTTACCAAATTGGGAGGGTTGGAGAGACCTGGTTTTTAATGCTAAAGTTAATCATTGTGGATTTACCAAATTGGGAGGGTTGGAGAGACCTGGTTTTTAATGCTAAAGTTAATCATTGTGGATTTACCAAATTGGGAGGGTTGGAGAGACCTGGTTTTTAATGCTAAAGTTAATCATTGTGGATTTATCAAATTGGGAGGGTTGGAGAGACCTGGTTTTTAATACTGAAGTTAATCATTGTGGATTTACCGATTGGGGAGGGTTGGAGAGACCTGGTTTTTAATGCTAAAGTTAATCATTGTGGATTTATCAAATTGGGAGGGTTGGAGAGACCTGGTTTTTAATACTGAAGTTAATCATTGTGGATTTACCGATTGGGAAAGGTTGGAGAGACCTAGTTTTCAATGCTAAAGTTAATTCTTGTGGATTTACCATAATGGGAAGTTTGGAGAGACCTGGTTTTTAATGCTGAAGCTAATCATTGTGGATTTACCAATTTGGGAGGGTTGGAGACCTGGGGGTCTTTGTAGTGATGCTTGTATTTCTCGTATTGCAAAAACACAAATGCACAAAGGACCAAGTGTGGCGAGTCTAATCACCTGGGCGAGTTCTAACCAGGGCAGAGAGAGAGAGAGAGAGAGAGAGAGAGAGAGAGAGAGAGAGAGAGAGAGAGAGAGAGAGAGAGAGAGAGAGAGAGAGAGAGCCATGCTCTCGCTGACCCCGTACGCTGACCAGCAACAAAAGGTTTCTTTAACACCTCGTCTTAAAATGACGCCAGGGGCTCCGTCCCAGGTACAGAGTTGACCTGAGGCAAATCTTCTTTTTCCAAGGTGTAAATCAAAATAATGAGAGAGAGAGAGAGAGAGAGAGAGAGAGAGAGAGAGAGAGAGAGAGAGAGAGAGAGACGTACACTTTTCTAAGTATGAAGTTTCATATTTATTACCCTACCATGGTTAGCTAGCTAACTTAGTCCTCATTCTTCTTTCATCTATCTTTCTTATCAATTAAGAAAAACCAAAATCCATTATTTTTAATATTTCAATTAAGTTTTTTCTAAACTAATTGGATTATCTATGTTGTTATTTATGTGTGTAGGTATGTCTACTGTATATGTGTGCGTTCAGGTATGTAAAGTATATATACAGTATATGTGTGTGTTCATGTAAGTATAAAACATAATTGCATAAGATAAGGTGGTCATACTCTGTATGGATAAAATTATAAACAATTCTTCATCCAAGGACTGTCATTGCGATCGGACTACAATTTTGGATTCAGTGCCCTGGTTTCAAAGTACCCTCTGGCATAAAAATTTTCATTACACTATTTACATAGTTTATTTTTAGTTTTAGGTATTTATTTCTTCAATGCTCACACTAAATACTCTATGTTATATATACAGTACACACACACACACACACACACATATATATATATATATATATATATATATATATATATATATATATATATATATATATATATACACATATATATAATATACACACACACATATATATATATACACAATATATTAAATCATCTGTTTGAAATGTGTAACGCTATCTAAGTACAGTTGGACACAGGAGTTCCTGGCACACCTTGCTCCGAAGAAGTGCACCATTTTACACGCTTACTTCGCGGCGAGTACCCATATGGATATTGTAATGAGGGATGTCACAGGTGGTAGGGACAAAACCCAGGAACTCTCCGTGCAGTAATAGTGCCTGGGTGCATTACCTCAGAACGAGGTGTACCAGTTATTCCAGCGACCAACTGTACATCAATCCGATTGTTTAGTACCGATTTTCACTTAGGTAAACTGATGGGCTGGCTACACCTCATAAGACTTTATAGTTCTATTCATTGTCATAATTTATTGACTATATATGATTTCATATATACTTTTTTTGGCTGATAGGAAGGTGGGTGAAAAAAAGAATGAGGAGAGTTTAGTCCAAAATTTATTTTATGAATTATTATTATTATTATTATTATTATTATTATTACTTGCTAAGCTACAACCCTAGTTGGAAAAGCATCAAGCTATAAGCCCAGGGGCTCCAACAGGGAAAATAGCCCAGTGAGGAAAGGAAACAAGGAAAAACAAAATATCTTACGAACAGTGACAACGTTAAAATAAATATTTCTTAAATAAACTATAAAAACTTTAACAAAACAAGAGGAAGAGAAATAAGATAGAATAGTGTGTACGAGTGTACCCTCAAGCAAGAGAACTCTAACCCAAGACAGTGGAAGATCATGGTACAGAGGCTATGGTCAGTGGCGATTCTAGGACTCTGAAAGTGGGGGGGCCACTTCAGGGCCAATATAAATTTTGGGGGGGCATTTATTGTTGGTGGCTAGGTGGCACTCTGAAGACAATATTATGTCATTAATGAAATAACAAATGACAATAATAACACCTCATTACTTTCATAACTTGCATTTGTAAAACATATACATGTATGCCTACACAAACATTATGATAATGGAGGTTATTCGTATTACTTAAAAAAAAATATATATGTATTTCTTGCAATATATTTTTAACAAAATCGCAAAAATATGGCAAAAATATCTTCAAAACAAAAATGAATCATGAGTTATGAATGTAATGTAAATATTATGTTGATATTAAAACCCCATGCAAGCATGCATGAAGTAATGCAGTGTTGCCAACAGGGCGAGTTTCCCTTTCCTGAGGTGAAGTAGATTATAGTACGTATATTTAGTGCAGCTTAATTCTACGATTATCATGCCGGCTATCAAATTCATCAACAAAACAGTCTAAATCAATTCCCTCGGCACGTGCACTTTCAATGGACAGTAATGCGATATTACTCAATCTAGCACTGGTCATGGAATTTCTGAGAAATGTTTTCACTAATTTCATTTTTGAAAAACTTCTCTCACAAGAAGCACTGGTAACAGGAAGAGTGACAGATATTAACAATAGTTTGTACAAACAGTCAAATGCAGCCTTATAAGGACTAAGGAATGACAGGAATTGTGTAATGGATGTAGGCTGTATTGGCTCTTTCGTGAGTAATTTCTTCACCAGAGGGATCTCATATTGTAAATCATTTTGACTGACCGAGTATGCCATTGCATATGCCTTCAAGTCTTCTTCTAACAAGAATGTCTGTCCTCCAGGACAGAGAGCTGAAATACCACAGAAAATTGCATTTGACTCTTTGGAGAAACGACGGTCTAATTCACTAATTAAGCAGTCTAGGACTTCATAGAAAATCCTGATGTGTTGCACATGACATGGAACAGAAGATCCTTGACCACTTGTTTCAAACACGATAAATCCATCAAGCTTACGAGGTTTCTTTACCCGTTTTCTTGTTGTTGTTGGTGTAATGCAGCATTTCCTGCAGAGTTCATTAACCTTCTCAGAGTAATGGTCATTCAAGTCAGAGTTGCGTACATTAACTAAATGTTCATGGAGTGACGAAATTAGATTTGCTGCTTTTCCTAGGTCTGCTTGTTTATCCTGTAGCTGTGTAGACACTTTATTAACTTTTCCAAGAATATCTGTGAAAAATTGCAATAAGTAAACAAACTCTGCATCAATCTGGGCAAGCAAACCGCGAGCGGATACAGCTCGGGCACCAATGTCATCTTCAGAAATTTCCTTCAAAAGTCTCATTATGCATTGCAGACGGAGTAGAGCATTTTCACACGAAGTGGCCCGACACCACCACCTTGTGTCACTGAGATGCTGCAGTTCTCGTACTTGTTCTTTAGGCAACATTTCACGCTGTATCAAAATGAATTTCTCATGAACTACCGAGTTACTAGCAAAGATATAGAGTTCTTCAAGCAAACTAAAGAATTCAGCAGCTTCGGGTACATACTTTGCAACATTTATCAACACTAAATTGAGCCTGTGTCCATAGCAGTGTATATAATATGCAAAAGGAGCTTTATCACGAATTCGTTTCTGAACACCACTAATCCCTCCACTCATCACTGATGCCCCATCAAATCCTAATCCTACAAGAGAAGATTTGTAATCCAACCCCAGTTTATCCAAACTCTTCAAAATAATATCTGTGATAGAGGCAGCATCCAACAAGTCCATCTGAGTGAAAGAAATGAAGCACTCCTGAATACAATTTGCTATTTCATCATAAAATCTAATAACTAATGCCAACTGCTCTGCCTTACTAACATCCTTGGCTTCATCAGCTTGAACAGAAAAGTAATGACATGACCTAACTTTTTCTGCAATTTCTTCCTTCACCATACATGCAAGTGTGTCAATCATCTCATTCTGTATTGCAGAACAAGTGTATTTTTCATTTTTTGGACCACTTTCTACTCTATCAGCTATAATAGGATCACGTTTAGCAGTGAATCTGAGAAGCTTACGAACATTTCCTGGATTCAGTTCATCATCACCTTCTCTATGTCCTCTCTGCGAAATGTCTTGTGTTACAGTCAACAGGATTATTTCACCTAATGTCTTTATGTAATGACGATTTTCAAGAACTTTCTTCTGGTATGCCTCACTTATACACTGAGCAATTGATGTTTTATCAGCTTTATTTCGTTGATAGTCCGCCCATGCAATACAAGAAGTTTTGTGGCACTGAGAGGAAATGTGCTTTTCGATGGCACCATCTTTTCCATGTGCTTTCTTCCATCGTCTAAAGCCACTCTTTATGAATGCTTCATCTGCATTGCCATATGTTGGTGGAGCAAAGTGCCTGCATGCAAAACAGAACATTGCATCTCGTTCTTTAGAATATTCAGCCCATTCATATTTGTCGAATCAAGCCCCCACAAAAGACCGAGCATGAGACTTTCCTTCACTATGCCTTGGATCCTCTTTTAATCGTACCTGAATAGGATTCTCAGAAGCAGATTGAGAAATGTCAGCTGGTGCAGAATCTTCCTTTTTCTGTTTCTTTGTTGGATGATCATGTGAACTTGATCTTGCAGGATTGCCAATACTTTCACGATCACAGTCTCCCTCTGACTTCTTAGCAGGTTTATCAGATTCAAGGTTTACTGTCAATGGTGTATCACATTCACTGCGTTTTTTAATTACAAATTTATCCATGATTGTCTATAGTACAATAAAATTATCTGTGATAGTAAGTTCTGAAAAAAAAATAAATTAAATCAAATAATCACACGTAATTCACAATTAACACAACACACCTGTCACCACAGAAAAATGTGATAAAATTTGCAGTTTTGCCGACTACCGACTGGAAGAATAGAAGATGATGGCAGCACGCACACACACACACTGTCACACACACACATACACACACACACACACACCCACCCACACCCACACCCACATATATATATATATATATATATATATATATATATGTGTGTGTGTGTGGGTGTGTGTGTGTGTGTATAACATGTATACAGTATAATAAATATATGCACATATAGGCCTACACTATCACTGCCAACATTCACGAATCACAAAAATTATGATACAATTAGGCCTAGACGATTTTTATTATTATAGGAATTGTTTTCTATGTAAAAATAAAATGGGGTTAATTGTCACCGACTCACCAGCTACTTGTATTTTGGCCTATTTAGTTATTTTCTTTCAAATATGGCTAACGACAATATTTATATTTGGCTTTTGTCAGATCTGTTTGTGAAAAGGTTAACACTGGGTTGAAGGGTTAAAACTTGAGTTGGGATATAGACCTACATCATATAACAAAAAAATTAGTGTACATTGTTTGCTACTTTACACCCGCCTGTCAGATTCTTATCATTCTTTTTCTAAGATTTCGTATAATTATTTTTTTACTCTATTTTCGTATCCGCTTCTTATGTGAAACACCCACATACTGTACATAAAGATCGAATATCTCATAGCCACTAGTCTACTCCCACTTTGTATGAGACGAAATAATGAATACCACTTATGCTCAAATGCACTTATGCAC
>NC_090731.1:175439744-175445338 GCF_036898095.1 Palaemon carinicauda | reverse complement strand
GAGAGAGAGAGAGAGAGAATTCTATAATAGAGTTTTCTTAAGAGTTCAATATCATAGGTTATAGAATGTCTCTTAATGAACAGATATGTGAGCACGTAAGAGAGAGAGAGAGAGAGAGAGAGAGAAAGAGAAAGAGAGAGAGAGAGAGAGAGAGAGAGAGAGAGAGAGGGGGGAGGTAACTGGCGTGGCTTCTCCAATCGACTCTCTGGGAGACAGATGGCAAACGAAGTTAACAAGAGGCTGCAGGGGATGTATAACGGACATGGAAAATGATAACAAGTGGAAACGAATGGGTGGAAATAGAAAGAAAAAACAACAACAACAAAAACTAAGATAACTGAAGCAACGGAAAATAGAGGACTGGTTTGAATGAATAATAGAAAAGAAACTGGTAGGAGGTACGTCAACAGAGAGAGGGTTGGAAGAGAAAGTAAACATGATAGACACAGGAAGGAGAAAAAGAAAGGAAGAATGCGCAGGAGAGAACAAAGAACAGTTAAGGATGACAGAACTAGGAATAGTTAATAAAAGAAGAGTGAAAAGAGTGGGGGGGGGGGATTGAAAGATGAAACTAGACTTGACAAGAAACATAATATATAGAAACACTAAAAAAAAAACGTTATGGAAATGAAATAAAAGGAGTTTACGAGAGAAAGTAACAAAAGGTTAAACAAGAAATGTACAAAAAGGCTAAAGGTATATTGCAGACACAAACACAAACATATCTATCTATCTATCTATATATATATATATATATATATAGTATATATATACAGTATATATATAAATATATAAATGTATACATATATATAAATATATATATATAAATATATATATATATATACATATATATATATATATATATATAAATGTATATATATAAATACACATATATATATTTATATATATATATATTTATATATATATATATATATATATATTCATTTATATATATATATATATTTATATAAATATATATATATATATATATATATATATTAATATAAATATATTTATATATATACTGTATACATATTTATATTATATATAAAAACATATATATATATAAAATATATACATATAAATATATATATATACATATATATAAATATATATATAAATATATATTTATATAAATACATATATATATATATAAATAAATACATATATATATATATATATATATAAATATATATATATATATAAACATATATAAATATAAATACATACATAAATATATATATATATATATATATATACATATATATATATATATATATATATGTATATATATTATATATATATATAAATTCTAATTTATCTCAATTTACCGGAAGCATATACGCACAAGACTTCAAGGAAAAATGTACATAAAAAATGCAAATTAAACAAAAGAAAATCTTTTGAGTTAGAAAACAAGCCTGACTCTGACATTAAATACAAATAATAAATATATACACATACTAAGGTTCAGATATACAGTACATGGTAACCCTAAGGCCACGCAAACTGTTTAAAAATATATGCAAAGTTAATTTAGCGAAGGAAACAATTTTATTATTATTATTATTATTATTATTATTATTATTATTATTATTATTAATACCATATTATTATTATTAATTATTATTATTATTATTATTATTATTATCATTATTATTATCATTATTATTATCATTATTATTATTTATCATTATTATTATTATGATTTATTAGTATATAATTACTTACTTATTATTATCTTATTATTTATTATTTATTAATTATTATTTATTATCATTTATTATCTATTATTAGTTATTATCATTATTATTATTATTATCATTATTATTATTATTATTATTATTATTATTATTATTACTTGCTAAGCTACAACCCTAGTTGGAAAAGCAGAATGTTATAAGCCCGAGGGCTCCAACAGGGAAAAATAGCCTAGCGAGGAAAGGAAATAAGGAAACTACAAGAAAAATAATCAAAAATTAAAATATTTTACCAACAGTAACAGCATTAAAATAAATATTTCATATATAAACTATAAAAACTTAAAAAAAAAAAACAAGAGGAAGAGAAATTGGATAGAATAGTGTGCCCAAGTGTACCCTCAAGCAAGAGAACTCTGACCCAAGACAGTGGAAGACCGTGGTACAGAGGCTATGGCACTATCCAAGACCAGAGAACAATGATTTGATTTTGGAGTGTCCTTCTCCTAGAAGAGCATGAAAAAACACATTTACCCCAAGAGGCACAAACTAGTTACTGTGTTTGTTTACTTTTTTAAAAGTTTTTTAAAGCTAGAAAATACATTAAAAATGTTGTAAGTTATACATTTAGTTCTCTTTCTTGAAGGTACACTCTGGTACACTATTCTACCTTATTTCTCTTCCTCTTGTTTTTTTTTTTAAATAGTTATTGTTTATATGTGAAAGATCTATTCTAATGTTGTTACTGTTCTTAAAATATTCTATTTCAATTGTTCATTACTTCTATAGCAGTTTCCTTTTTTCCTTTCCTCACTAAGCTATTTTCCTTGTTGGAGCCCTGGGGATTAGGGCATCATGCTTTTCCAGCTAGGGTTGTAGCTTAGCATGAATAATAATAATAATAATAATGATTATGATAATATTAATAATTATGATGATAACAACAACAACAACAACAACAACAATAATAATAATAATAATAACATTGGACCAAATTTTTTATGCAATTGAAATTTATTATAGAAAAAAAAGTATTTTCAAGCAAAAAGTATTTTCAAGCAAAAAGTATTTTCAAATAAAAAGTATTTTTAAATAAAAAGTATTTTCAAGACAAGAGACAAAGAGCGAAATTTGACCATAAAGAGTCTATGGAGAGTGTAAAGAATACATGTAACCGCATAAAAATTAAAAAAAAAAAAAAAAAAAGGTAAAATAAAGCAACAAAAACAAATCGTCAGTTAGTTGGTCATACCTCTTCATATAGAATGAAACTGTAGAATCAAATAATAAAAATATTCTATAATGGAAAGTATTTTTTCGAAAAAAAAAAAATTGTAAGAGAAAGACATTTACACAAGCCAGCATCCTCCAATTAAAAATGTTTTA
Organism: Palaemon carinicauda; assembly: GCF_036898095.1. Taxonomy (NCBI): domain Eukaryota; kingdom Metazoa; phylum Arthropoda; class Malacostraca; order Decapoda; family Palaemonidae; genus Palaemon; species Palaemon carinicauda. The sequence continues at coordinate 175,442,252 of NC_090731.1, read as the reverse complement.
ACAGATTTATGAATAATTGGAAAACAAGCATTAAAATCATAGGAACTTTCAAGACGTCAAAACACCAGAAAGATCTAATTTTCAAAATGCAAATTTTCAATAGATTTATGAATAATTGGAAAACAAGCATTAAAATCATAACGAACTTTTAAGACGTTAAAATAAACACCAAAACATTTCTAATTTTCAAAATGAAAATTTTCAATAGATTTATGAATAATTGGAAAACAGGCAATAAAATCATAAGGAACTTTCAAGATGTCCAAAAACACCAAAAAGTTTCAAATTTTCAAGTTGAAATATTTTAATGGATTTATCAATAATTGGAAAACAAGTAATAAAATCATAGATGACTTTTAAGACGTCAAAATAACCACCAGAATGTTCTAATTTTCAAGATGAAATATTCTAATAGATTTTTTAATAATATAGAAAGCATTGAAATCATAAGGAAATTTCAAAACTCAAAATGTCAGAAACTTCTGGTTTTTAAAGAAAAAAAAAAGCAAGAATTTCTACTAATTTATCAGCAGAGATTAACAACGCCTTCACACTCGCCACTTCTTACACAAACAAAAATTTAAAAAGAAACAATTTTCCCCTTGCAACAACACCGTTGCATCTGCAATCACATCATCATCACCATCTCCTCTTGTAAGACGAGTCACGACCGAGTAATGAAAAATAATCATTACACAGACCTTAGCAGGTACAGAGCTTGAACTGTCGGTGCGTTGCAAAGCAGGTGGATAGATTGTTTAAAAGGCTGAATATGTTTTCTTCTGAAGGACTGCTTTCGGCGAGGAGAAAAAGAGGAGGAAAGTATTAGGAGAAAAAGAGAAGAGAGTATCAGGAGATAAAGAAGAAGCAAGTATCAGGAAAAAAAATAGAGGAAAGTATCAGGTGAAAAAATAGAGGAAAGTATCAGGTGAAAAAATAGAGGGAAAGTATCAGGAGGAGAAAGAGGAGGAAAGTATCAGGAGGAGAAGAGGAGGAAAGTATCAGGAGGAGAAAAAGAGGAAAAAAGTATCAAGAGAAAGAGAGGAAGAAAGTATCAAGAGAAAGGAAGAAAGTATCAAGAAAAAGAGAGGAAGAGAGTATCTAGAGAAAGAGAGGAAGAAAGTATCTAGAGAAAGAGGAGGAAAATATCAAGAGAAAGAGAAGAGGAAAATATCAGCAGGAGAAAAAGAGGGAAGTACCGGGAGAAAAGAAGGAAGAAAGTATCGGGAGAAAACGAGGAGGAAAGTATAAAGAGAAAAAGGAGGAAAGTATCAGAGAAAAAGAGGAGGAAAGTATAAGGAGAAAAAGAAGAAAGTATCAGAGGAAAAGAGGAGGAAAGTATAAGGAGAAAAAGAAGAAAGTATCAGAGGAAAAGAGGAGGAAAGTATAAGGAGAAAAAGAAGAAAGTATCAGGGAAAAAGAGGAGGAAATTATCAGAGAAAAAGAGGAGGAAAGTATCCGGAGAAAAAGAGGAAATTAGCAGAGAAAAAGAGGAGGAAAGTATCAGGAGAAAAAGAGGAGGAAAGTATCAGGAGAAAAAGAGGAGGAAAGTATCAGGAGAAAAAGAGGAGGAAAGTATCAGGAGAAAAAGAGGAGGAAAGTATCAGGAGAAAAAGAGGAGGAAAGTATCAGGAGAAAAAGAGGAGGAAATTATGAGGTGGAGAAAAATAGGAGGAAAGTATCAAGAAGACAAAAAGAGGAAGAAACTATCAAGAGAAAAAAAGAGTTAAGTGTCAAGAGAAAAAAAAGAGTTAAGTGTCAAGAGAGAAAAGAGGAAAGTATTAGGAGAAAATAGAAGGAAATTATTAGGAGAAAAAGGGGGAAGAAGGTACCAAGAGGAGAAAAAGAGGAAGAAAGTATCAAGGAGAAAAAGAGGAAGAAAGTATCAAGGAGAAAAAGAAGAAGAAAGTATCAGGAGAAAAAGAGGAAGAAAGTAACAGGAGAAAAAGAAATAGAAGGAAATTATTAGGAGAAAAAGGGGAAGAAGGTACCAAGAGGAGAAAAAGAGGAAGAAAGTATCAAGGAGAAAAAGAGGAAGAAAGTATCAAGGAGAAAAAAGAAGAAGAAAGTATCAGGAGAAAAAGAGGAAGAAAGTAACAGGAGAAAAAGAGGAAGAAAGTAACAGGAGAAAAAGAGGAAGAAAGTAACAGGAGAAAAAGAGGAAGAAAGTAACAGGAGAAATAGGGGAGGAAAGTATCAGGAGGAGAAAAAGGGGAAGAAAGTACCAGGAGAAAAAGGAGGAGGAAAGTATCAGGAGAGAAAAGAAAAAAAAAAGAGTATCGGGAGAAAGAGGAAAAAAAAGTATCAGGAGAAATAGCGGAAAAAAAATATCAGGAAAAAACAGGAAACTAACAGGAGAAAAAGAATAAAGTATCAAGAGGAGAAAAAGAGGAGGAAATTATTAGGAGAGAAAAAAAAGGAGGAAATTATTAGGAGACAAAGATGAGGAAATTATCAAGAAGAGAAAAAGGAGGTAATTATCAGGAGGAGAAAAAGAGGAGAAAATTA
>NC_090731.1:175432244-175434744 GCF_036898095.1 Palaemon carinicauda | reverse complement strand
TTTATTTCAAGGTTTCGTTTCCTCACGGGGCAATTTTCCCTGTTGGAGCCCTTGGACTTGACGCATCTTTATTTTCCAACTAGAGTTATAGCTAAGATAATAATAATATATAATAATAATAATAATAATAATAATCTGTAAATATCTACGCATTTAAGACTGCTACTGAATTATATCTATAAATATCACGTAAGCGAATATTACTAAAACACTTCAAATATTTGTTGCATTGGAACATCAAAATAATCTCAGCTGGCAAAAATAAATAATATTCTTAAAGAGGTAAATGAAAATATAGTTCTTATAAAACACTAAATATACTATAGTTATATTATTATTAATTTTTAATCTTGTATTGTTTTTTCAATATTGCTATTTCCTAACACCATTCTTCTCTCTCTCTCTCTCTCTCTCTCTCTCTCTCTCTCTCTCTCTCTCTCTCTCTCTGTGAGAAACAATAAAGAATCTTAAAATATATTTCAGATAGGTCATATATAAACTAAGAAATTAGTTTATATTCATATATAAATAACACATCTATTATTATTATTATTATTATTATTATTATTATTATTTTTATTATTAGCTAAGCTATAACCGTAGTTGGAAAAGCATGAAGCTCTTAAACCCAAAGGGCCCCAACAGGGAAAATAGTCCAGTGAGGAATAAGGAAACAAACTAATAGCATGCATGAGTATACCCTCAAACAAGACAAATATATAAAGGCGTGAACAGAAAAAAGCAATGATGGATAGTACAGTCGGCGTCAAATCTGAAGCAACAAATTACAAATTTTATCGTACGTAGTTCGTAGGAAACTTTCAAGGGTTGCCAGATAGTGAATTTCGAACGAAATCCTCTGAAATCTGTTGTAACAATTTTGACGCCAACTGTACAATGCAAAATACACCGGAAGGTGCATTAGCAACTCTCTGGTGGATATAGGAGTTGCCTCACACTCAGGGACCTGGGGGAACCCAAACATAGAATAAGGCAATAAGGTAAGGGTAAGGTAAGGAAACTTCATGGGGTTGCCAGATAGTGAATTTCGAACGAAATCCTCTGAAATCTGTCTTATTAGTTTTGACTCTAACTGTAAAAACCGGGTTATTGCTGGCTCATGGAATGAAATATGGGAAGTTCAGAGTGAAACCTACATTATCAATCATTATTTAGAGGAAAATACAATTTTCCAGTTCGGGGAAGTATTTTACCTTGAACACCTATAATCTCGTTCGCAGGTAAAAAAAAAAAAAAAAAAAAAAAAAAAAAAAAAAAAAAAAAAAAAAAACACGTGTAACCAAGTTTAATTATCATGTCACTCGCTTCTAACTTGAATGGTCATGTGTGAAAAATGGGAAGACCTTAGCTTTAATAATTTCGCTTGATAAACTATTCGGCGTGCAAGTGATTGCGATCAAGAGATAAAACTTTGAAAAAAAAAAAAAAAAAAAAAAAAAAAAAAAAAAAAAAAAAAAAAAAAAGGAGGCATTTCATTAAAATTTTTTGCAAGATTAAACATTACAAGATTATTTCTGAAAAGCTAATACACGCTAAAACATACAACACCCAATAATGGTAGGAATAACACTAAGAGACAGAAAAAGAACAACATGGATACGAAAGCAAACAGAAGTCGAGGATATTCTAACAACATGTAAAGAAAAAGCAATGAAAATAGGCAGGACGAATAATGAGAATGAGACATTAAATGGAAATTAAGAATAACAGTATGGGTCCCTAGAGATTGTAAAAGGAGCAGGTGAGGAAAGAGAAGACGATGGATCGACGAATTAAGAAAGTTTGCGGGTGTGGACTAGCATAGAAAACCATAAACAGACGAAAGTGGAAGGATGTGTCTGAGGCCTTTGTTCTGCAGTGGACTAGTAACAACTAATGATGATGATGACGATGTATAAATTATACCAATATACATAAAAAATTTTCATCCAAAAGGTTCTTCTGTGTAACTTTGTTGAGCAATATGCTGTACCAACCGTGTGTCACACGATCGTACATAGTTCATTTTGTGTATATATTATGCTTGTATCTTCGCTCATCCCTCGCACTAAAAAGAGCCTAATAAACATGTCTGTTTTTCTCACCAGTAACGGTGTTGATTTTGAACATGAAATTTCTTGTTGCCTTGAGGTTTTGTATATAAAGGAGAGTGTTCTATAATAAACTCACTAAGTTGCTTTCATCCTGTCTTTGAGTCACAACCTTCTCTCGACCCGTCACAATGCAATCATTAGGTCCTTTTAAAGTAGGCATAATGAATATGATTTGGTTCTATAGTGAAGAGGATACGAACTGTCCTAAGTTTTTGTTTTGCTTTTGTTCACTCGTAAGTGGTAGGGCTAAAGGATTGTGGTGGCCGATGTGGTGACGTCACTGCCTGGTGAACGCCAGACAGGGGTCGAGTCCCGCTCAAAACTCGTTAGTTTCTTGGGTCGTTGTAACCTCACCCTCCTTGTGAGCTAAGAATGGGGGGTTTGGG
>NC_090731.1:175419744-175427244 GCF_036898095.1 Palaemon carinicauda | reverse complement strand
TGATGGTTTATAAAGTATCTAAATGAAATTAAAAAACCTAATATAAACAACCAACTACCGGTATGTACATTTCTGTTCTATAATAATAAAAACAAGTGTCTGGCTATGTATATACTGTGTGTATATTTATGTATATATATATGTATATATGTAAATATATACATAAATACATACATGTAATATATTCATGTATATATTTACGAGTATATATACATATATGTATATGAAAATATACTCTGATTTTATATATACATATATATATACACACACATTATATATATATATATATATATATAATATGTGTGTGTGTGTGTATTTTAATACATATATATATATATATATATATATATATATATATATATATATATATATATATATACTATAATATATATATATATATATACACACAAATTACAAATTTCAGTCACGCACATCTCTCCCCCATCCCTCGGATAGGGGAGGAAGAGTAGTCACACCCAGGTGAGAAGTGTATGCAATACGTGAATGCGCATAACAACCTAACTATTCACACTGCATTTTCGACGGGTCGCATACACTAGTAAAAAAAAAAAAAAAAAAAAAAAAAAGGGGTGAAAAAAGGGGGGTGAAGCAATTCTTAAAGAACTTGGGGCTCATGTATCCCTCCTGTTCCCCCTTTTCCGAGAAGAGATTTGGCTCTGTAGCGAACGCCCCCCCTCCTCCCCCGCCCGTCCAACCCCGCCCCCCGCCCCCACCCTCATTTATATTCCCGTATAAAAGAGATGAAATATTTCACAATAGGGGGATGAGATGCTGAGGGCAGTTATGTTAAATATGTAGTCATTTGACTTTATATCGTTTATTAAAAATAGGGGAAGGATTTCCTTATGATTCGGAAATATTTTAATAATTCAAGTATGGAGAGAGAGAGAGAGAGAGAGAGAGAGAGAGAGAGAGAGAGAGAGAGAGACTTGCTCTTTATTATATAGGGGAGATGTCCAACCCCTCTCTCTCTCTCTCTCTCTCTCTCTCTCTCTCTCTCTCTCTCTCTCAAGAGAGAGAGAGAGAGGGGTTGGACATCTCCCCTATATAATAAAGAGCAAGTCTCTCTCTCTCTCTCTCTCTCTCTCTCTCTCTCTCTCTCTCTCTCTATATATATATATATATATATATATATATATATATATATATATATATATGTATGTATATATGTATATATATATATATATATATATACACATACTGTATACATACTGTATATATAATTATATATATATATATACACATTATATATATACATATGTATATAAATATATATAAACATATACACATATATATTATATATGCACAAATTCATACAAACACACACATATTCTCCAACGAAGAAGAGCTCAACTAAAGCAATAAAAATAATACAGAACAAGAGTCATTTCCTTATAAAAAAAACATTTACCCACAGAACCAACAAAATTAGAAAGCATAAAAAAAAAGTTTGTAAACAAACCAGGGTTAGGAAGTGCCCACATACGCCGTAAGATACGCAATTTATTTCTACGAATAACAGGATCTTCTTTATACTTCAAACAACTCCAAACTCCAACCCCCATGAACCAGACAAGTCGAAAGGTCACGCAATGCGTAAATTGCCTTATGCCAAGTTACCTAAAGTAAGAGGCATGAAAATAAATTGTCAAGAACAACGAGCTATCAGATATCAGATAACTGGGGGGGGGGAGGGGGGGGGGAGAACAGGCAGACGAAGAAGCAGTGTGGGTATCTGAGGGGTATAACACGTGGGGTATAATCAGGGTAAGGGGGTGGGGGAGGAGATGCAGCCAGACCTGCTTGTCTGAAATATGACAATGCGGGTTCTGCCTGTCAAAAAAAAAAAAAAAAAAAAAAAAAAAAAAAAAAAAAAAAAAAAAAAAAAAAAAAAAAAAAAATCTTCCTGTCAAAAAAAGTATAATAAAAGATAACAATGAAAAAAAAAATTGATACTATAAACCACCAGCTTCATGATAAAAGGGGACTTTAATTCTCTTCAACCGTCGGAGTTTATTATTGGAAAGTTAGGAGGCAAATCATCTTATTAAAGTATTAGCTTCAAGGTTTGTGTGTCAAACTGGCGGAACATATGAAAAAATAACATTGGACAATGAAGACAGAATGAAGGGGGAATGATGTGTGTTAGTGACAAGTGTTAAAGGATACTTTAAAGAGGGGGGGATGATGATGATGATGATGATAATAATTATAATAATAATGATAATGATGATAATAATAATGATAAGTGTCAGTGGATCTTTCTCTCTAATGGGGAATAATAATAATAATAATAATAATAATAATAATAAATAATAATGTGTCAATAGATCTTTCTCTCTAAGGAGGGACAATAATAATAATAATAATAATAATAATAATAATAATAATAATAAACAAATAATAATAATGATAATAATAAGAGGTAGAACCAAGACCTACACATTTTTTCATGTAGGTCTCGGATAAAGCACTTTGTTCACAAACTGTACAACCAAAGTTCTATTATCGAACAATAATATCATGGTACTATTAACTAAAGAAGTGAATCAGGTACCTTTATATAAGGCAACTATCATGGGTCGCAGCTGAGATGAATAGACAAGAGACTATAAGTGTGCATTACTCACTCTCGGTTTATCTCGTATTCTAAAAGATTCATTAAATTAACCAATAAGATGCTAGCTCCATAGTAGCCTCTATATGTTAAATTAACTATAACTTATACTTTATAAGTAATTGAACTAGAATGATTTCCGTTTATAAGATTGATGTGAATGATTTAGGAAAAGTAACAAAAGACTTCAAATCGTTATTAATGCTTTTTTGTTACTATGAACAGCTAAATTTGGCAATTTCTGAGATTTTAATCAGCTTCGGGTAAGAAATTGTTACTATGAACGGCTAAGTTTGGCAATATCTGCCATATTATTAAAGATATCGAGTAAGAAAAACTTATTTCAGTTAAACATTATTCAGTTTTCCCGATCGCTAATGGAAAAATATGGACGACCCATTCCCTTGTCAATAAATTGAAGTACGTCACTCCTCCCTCTACATTTCAAAGATCTTCCAGAAAACTTGAAATGGGATATATTCATTGATCTGATGACTCACGACTCCTTGGAGATCGAAAAAACTGTCAATAGTTTTATTTGTAATAATAAAATCAGTGTATTTTCCCTAATTCCCAAAACGAAATCCGAATTCAATGAATATCACATTTTATTCATAAAATCTACCAGCAAAATTATTAATATATTTCCATACTTCTATGGACGGACCAGTTCTGTTAATCTATCAATCATCATCATCAACAATTCTTCTTCATCCAAGGGGTTACTGCACTCTAATTGTTCAGTGGCCACTTTCCTCTTCTTAAGGGTAGAAACCGCTATGGTAAGCACCTCTTCTAGGAGAAGGATGCTCCAAAATCAAACCATTGTTCTCTAGTCTTGGATAGTGTCATAGCCTCTGTACCATGGTCTTCAACTTCCTTGGGTTAGAGTTCTCTTGCTTGAGGGTACACTCGGGCACGCTGTTCTGTCTTGATTCTCTTCCTATTGTTTTGTTCACGTTTTTATAGTTTATATGTTGTTACTCTTCTTAAGAATTTTATTTTTCCTAGTTTCCTTTCCTCACTGGGCTATTTTCCCTGTTGGAGCCTCTGGGCTTATAGCATACTGCTTTTCCAACTAGGGTTATAGCTTAGCAAGTAATAATAATAATAATAATAATAATAATAATAATAATAATAATAATAATAATAATAATAATAATAATCATCTCCTCGTACACCTATTGACGCAAAGGGCTTCGGTTAGATTTTGCCAGTTGTCTCCATCTTGAAATTTTAATTTCAATACTAAATCTATCAATATCATATTCATATTTCATAAATGGGTTCTTTACTATAGTCTCATGGATTTCAAGAATGTATTAACACTGTGTTCATCATAGCCTCTGTACCATGGTCTTCCACTGTCTCGGGTTAGAGTTCTCTTGCTTGAGGGTACACTCGGGAACACTATTCTATCCAATTTCATAGGAAATATTTAATTTTTCCTTGTTTACTTTTCTTACTGGGCTATTTTCCCTGTTGGGGCCCCTGGGCTTATAGCATCTTGCTTTTCCAACTGGGGTTGTAGCTTAGCTAATAATAATAATAATAATAATAATAATAATAATAATAAATAGTTTATTACATCCATAATTCAACTGACATCTATTAATACTAACAAGCTTTCTTGAATAAGTGCTATACAAGTAACAAAACTTCTGGAGTCATAACAGGTATCGTATAGAGAAAATAATCAGAATTTAGAAGCGACTATCTGCCTTGATCTTCGAAGTTTATGGAGACAATATTTTCTATTCTATTCAAATAATTCTTCTGATGGAGAAAAAAAAATTACCATTGTTCGGATATTATTGAAGACCGTTAAGGCATGACATCCAAAACGCAATGAAAATATATTTAATACATATTGAAACTTGTTTCTGACAGATGATATTGCTTTCTTGAAGAGACTCTTTAGCTAAAGTTAGCAGCTCTTCTAGGAGAAGGGCACTCCAAAATCAAACCATTGTTCTCTAGTCTTGGGTAGTGACATATCCTCTATACCCGGGTCTTCCACTGTCATTATTTTTAGTTCTCTTGCTTGAGGGTACACTCGGGCACACTATTCTATATAATTTCCCTTCCTCTTGTTTTGTTAAGTTTTTAGTTTATATAGGAAATATTTAGTTTAATGTTACTGTTCTTAAAATAGTTTATTTTTCCTTGTTTCTTTCGTCAGTGGGCTATTTTCTCTGTTGAGGGCACTGAGTTTATAGCATCCTAGTTTTCCAGCTAGGGTTGTAGCTTAGCAAATAATAATAATAATAATAATAATAATAATAATAATAATAATAATAGTCTTGGGTAGTGTCAGCCTCTGTACCATGGCCTTCCAATGTCTTTTGTTTTAGAGTTCTCTTGCTTGAGGGTACACTCAGGCACACTATTCTGTTTCCAAAAATTAAACCATTGCTCTCTAGTCTTGGGTAGTGTCAGCCTCTGTACCATGGCCTTCCAATGTCTTTTGTTTTAGAGTTCTCTTGCTTGAGGGTACACTCAGGCACACTATTCTGTTTCCAAAAATTAAACCATTGCTCTCTAGTCTTGGGTAGTGCCATAGCTTCTGTACCATGGCCTTCCAATGTCTTTTGTTTTAGAGTTCTCTTGCTTGAGGGTACATTCAGGCACACTATTCTGTTTCCAAAAATCAAACCATTGCTCTCTAGTCTTGGGCAGTGCCATAGCTTCTGAACCATGGCCTTCCAATGTCTTTTACTTTAGGGTTCTCTTGCTTCTGGATATACTTAGGCACAGTATTGTTGTCTTTCCTTTCATCACAGGGCTATTTTCCCTGTTGGACCGAGGTTGTAGCTTAGCCAGTAATAAAAATAATAGTAGTAGATTTAGTACCTATCAAGGTCGAAACAGTACGAAAGGATTTGCCCAGTTTCGAAGTAACGCAAAAAAAAAAAAAAAAAAAAAAAAAAAAAAAAAAAAAAAATACTCAAGGTGATGAATCACACAAAGTGTGATTTTAAACCAACAAGAAACTCACCTAGGAAGTAAACAAGCGAAAACGAGAAAACCTTGAGAATCAGCTGAAGCCACTGATGGGATAATAACCTTAAGCGTACTTCTTAGGGCGTTCCAAAAACGTCTACTATTTCTTCAAACATTTGACTACAATGTTAAAAATTTGCATTTAAAAAAAAAAGTTAAATGTCCTGCAACATTTATTCCAGGATTTTTACCTTTTTAAAAACTGATATATTGATGTAAAAGAGTGATATTACGCTCACCAACCAGTAATATATTACAAAAAGGTATGGTATTTAAAAAAAAAAAAAAAATAAATGTCCTGTAACATTTATTCCAGGATTTTTACCTTTTTAAAAACTGATATATTGATGTAAAAGAGTGATATTACGCTCACCAACCAGTAATATATTACAAAAAGGTATGGTATTTAAAAAAAAAAAAAAAAATAAATGTCCTGTAACATTTATTCCAGGATTTTTACCTTTTTAAAAACTGATATATTGATGTAAAAAGAGTGATATTACGCTCACCAACCAGGAATATATAACAAAAATGTATGGTAAAATTACGGTCGCCTGTATTTTACTGAAATACGGGTGAGAACAGTATATATTTACGAAGAATTTCCTATTAAAATTACGGATATTTTTAAACAGTGTGGATGTTTGCCGCCAATAGGAACATTATGTAAAGAAATCATAGTTTGATTTGGAAGCTTTTTATAACTACGACCTTTTAAAATACCAAATGGGAAAAAAGTTGAAAGTGACGAGATAAAAAAATTGGGTTTGAATTCTTGAAACTTACTGCGAAGTAGAGATTTTTATTTTGATTCTCCGGATATTAATCTAGATATTAACCTCTGAAACCGTCGTTCAATTAGTTCATTATGCCTGTTGCATAAATTTTTTTATAATTCTGACCATCCTTTACATTCAGATCTTCCCGGAAAGTTCCATCCTGTTCGTAATACTAGGTATGCAGTTAATTCTAATAGCCAGGCCTTGTCCACCATGAGGTTCAATACTACACAGTATTCTAGAAGTTTCATTCCAGCTGTGACCAAGTTGTGGAATGATCTTCCTGATCGGGTAGTTGAATCAGTAGAATTTCAAAAGTTCAAACTTGCTGCAAATGTTTTTATGTCGAACAGGATTACACAAGTCCTTTTATAGTTTATATATCAAATATCTGTTTTAATGTTGTTAAATGTTTTTAAAATATTCTATTTTAATTTTTCATTACTTCTTATATCGTTTATTTTACTATTTCCTTTCCTCATTGGGCTATTTTTCCCTGTTGGAGCCCCTGGCCTTTTAGCATCCTGCTTTTCCAACTAGGGTTGTAGCTTATCAAATAATAATAATAATTATAATAATAATAATAATAATGATAATAATAATAATAATAAAAATAATAATAATAAAAAAATAACAATAATAATAATAATAGTGTAAGCAAGGGATCACAATCACTGTCCAAGCAAATAGAATTAACTTGCAACAGCAAACAAGTTTAAATCAGAATACATAATAGTTACACGACTTTATTATTATCGTTTTTTATGCTGAAAACTATGCTATAACCAGTTAAGTTTCGTTGTCTACCATATCAGTTGAATCAGAACTTCAAAAGGTTCAAATTTGCAGAAAATGTTTTTATGTTGAGCAGGCTGACATAAGTCTTTTTAGAGTTTATGTATGAAATATTTTGTTTTTAATGCTGTTACTGTTCTTAAAATGTTTTATTTTAATTGTTCATTACTTCTCTTGTAGTTTACCAATTCTTTATTTCCATTCCTCACTGGGTTTTTTTTCCCAGTTGGATCCCTTGGGCTTATGGCATCCTGCTTTTCCATCTAGGGTAGTAACTTGGAAGTA
>NC_090731.1:175410015-175411744 GCF_036898095.1 Palaemon carinicauda | reverse complement strand
GTGATATGCTCAGGGCAATCTTGGTGTGTGAGTTAGTGAGTGCGGTTGAGATATGATGTATGACGTCATTACTCTGCGTGTGGTATGGAACATTTGCTTGTCAGGATGATTTTACTCAATTTTTTTTAGAGTGACGAGGTTGTGGGGCGGGGGGGGGGGTCGCATTTTAAGATCCATTGATAAGAGTAATACCAGTTTAAATTTAAGGTACAGAATATAATTCTTGGTTGAAGTAAGATTTTATTTTTTAATCTTTGTTATTGATGTCTACCCCATTCTGATGGAAGGATGAGTGAGAAAGGAACAGTCTTTTCTACTGAGCTGGTTGACCTAAGTGTCACTTCATTATTGATCACTTATCGATTTCTCATTGTTGTTTATCATAATATATATGATTTTTGTCTTGTATAGTTTTTTTCATTTACTTTCCCGTTTGTTGCCGTAGTCGGGTGCTTCCCTCTCTCTCTGCCTTAGTGCAAGAGCCCGTGTCTTGCTATAGGCAAGGCGTTCACCTCACTTACAAGAAACCAAAAATATGATTCAAATGAAAAAAAAGAAAAAAATGCAATATAAGCGACCAAAAAAGGGACATTATACTACATTATTGATTATATGAAACTCTGATACAGTAGCATTTTATTCTTCCAACTAGTGTTATAACTTGCGAAATACAGTACAACAACAACAACAGCTACTACTACTACTACTACTACTACTACTACAATAATAATAGTAGTAGTAGGAGAGCCTTTGACAAACCTCGGGAAACGGAAATATCACAGCAGAGAAATAACTCTAAAGTGAAAGGAGAAAACCATTCTCTATATTATGCAACTACTGATCTTTTTCACATTTCTTCATTTGTATGTAATCAACGTATAGGTTTGCTTAAAAGCAAATGGGTGTTACAGGGCAGCCGATCGGGACTATGGTCCTTCAAAAAGAAAGCAACTGTGCTTACCCCCATTCAAATGAAAAAAAAACACGTTATTTCCTTTCATCTTTGGGCTAATTTTCTTTGTTAGAGCCCTTGTGCTTATAGCTTCCTACTTTTCAAACTAGGTTTGTAGCATAGCCAGTAATAATAACAACAACAACAACAATAATAGTAATAATAATAATAATAATAGTTCTTCCTCACTGGGCTATTTTTCCCTGTTAGAGCCCTTGTGCATATAGCATCCTGTTTTTCCAACTAGTGTTGTAGCATATCTAATAATAATAATAATAATAATAATAATAATAATGGTTTCTTCCTCACTCGGCTATATTTCACTGTTGGAGCCCTTGTGCTTGAAGCATCCTGCTTTTCCAACTAGGGTTGTAGCATAGCTAATAATAATAATAATAATAATAATAATAATAATAATAATAATAATAATACTCATAGGTACTACAGGCTTCTGAGGTCTTATAGCCAGCCTTTAAAAGCCCAAATTCACAAATCCATCCAGTTCATTAAAGAACCAAACGTAATAATTGTCAAACGAGGAAGTAAGTACCTATTGTTTACATTCAGTCTCCCAAGAGTCGCCATTTCCCTACACTTCACCATCCTTGGAGTTCAGGGAAAGAGTTTTGGGAATACTATTGTGTTTCGGTCGTCTGTGGCGTTTTATAACGTCAGCCTTTGTCGTGTTTATTAGGATATGTGTGATTCAGTGAAAAATATATAGAGAGGAAAAAAAGTCGTCCAGGAAGTAATTAGCATACGAGACTTTGACGATTG
>NC_090731.1:175390015-175402515 GCF_036898095.1 Palaemon carinicauda | reverse complement strand
TATTATTTATTATTATTATCATTATTATTATTATTATTTTCGTCATCATCATCATTACTAGCTAAGCTACAACCCAAGTTGGAAAAGCCGGATGCTATAAACCCAAGGTCTCCAAAAGGGAAAAATAGCAGCTAATTAAATTCAGTCATCCATAATGCAGTGACACCAGTTGCTCACATAAAATCAGTTTGAATGTTTAAAACCTTTTGTGAAAATACAATTACTGTCTGTAAATTCAAATTAGAAAAAAAGTAAAACAAAAAAAAGGTTACAAACGTCACAAATCAATTACTGTATCTGTCAGCATCTGCCAATCCATCACTGTGGACGTAAGAAGGGTCACGGTGAATGGGATGGGAAGGAATAAGGATGGATAGAAAAAAAAGAAAGTAGAGCCAATTTCTTGACTGATTTGTTTGGGTGAGAAAGCGAGGGAGTTTTGGTTAAAAAGGCGAGGGAGTTTTGGCTAGAAAGCGAGAGAGTTTTGGCTAGAAAGCGAGAGAGTTTTGGCTAGAAAGCGAGAGAGTTTTGGCTAAAAAAGCGAGGGAGTTTTGTCCAGAAAGCGAGAGAGTTTTGTCTAGAAAGCGAGAATGTTTTGTCTAGAAAGCGAGGGAGTTTTGGCTAGAAAGCGAGAGAGTTTTGGCTAGAAAGCGAGAGAGTTTTGGCTAGAAAGCGAGAGAGTTTTGGCTAGAAAGCGAGAGAGTTTTGGCTAGAAAGCGAGAGAGTTTTGACTAGAAAGCGAGAGAGTTTTGACTAGAAAGCGAGAGAGTTTTGACTAGAAAGCGAGAGAGTTTTGGCTAGAAAGCGAGAGAGTTTCTGGATAAAAGAGCGAGGGAGTTTCTGGATAAAAAAGCGATGGAGTTGAGATTGAAAATGGAGGGAGTTTGGATTAAAAAGTGAGGGAGATTGGATTAAAAAGCGAAGGAGTTTGGATTAAAAATCAAGGGAGTTTGGATAAAAAAGCGATAGAGTTTGGATAAAAAAGCGAGGGACTTTGGATTTAAAAGCAAAGGAGTTTGGATTAAATAAATTGAGCGAGTTTGGATTAAATAAATTGAGCGAGTTTGGATTAAATAAATTGAGCGAGTTTGGATTAAATAAATTGAGCGAGTTTGGATTAAAAAATTGAGCGAGTTTGGATTAAAGAAAATTGAGCGAGTTTGGATTGAAACTAATTGAGGGAGTATGGATTAAAAAGCGAGGTAGTTTGGATTAAAAAGCGAGGGAGTTTGGATTTAAAAGCAAAGGAGTTTGGATTAAAAAAAATGAGCTATTTTGGATTAAGAATAATTGAGGGAGTATGGATTTAAAAGCGAAGGAATTTGGATAAAAAAGTGAGTGAGTTTGAATAAAAACCTAGGTAGTTTTGGTTTTAAAAGCGAGGGAGTTTGGATAAAAAAAACTAGGGAGTTTGGATTAAAAAAACGGAGTTTGGATAAAAAAACGAAGGATTTTGGATATAAAACGGATGAGTTTGGATATAAAACGGATGAGTTTGGATATAAAACGGATGAGTTTGGATATAAAACGGATGAGTTTGGATAAAAAACGGATGAGTTTGGATAAAAAACGGATGAGTTTGGATATAAAACGGAGGAGTTTGGACAAAAAAACGGATGAGTTTGGACAAAAAAACGGATGAGTTTGGACAAAAAAACGGATGAGTTTGGACAAAAAAACGGATGAGTTTGGACAAAAAAACGGATGAGTTTGGACAAAAAAACGGATGAGTTTGGACAAAAAAACGGATGAGTTTGGACAAAAAAACGGATGAGTTTGGACAAAAAAACGGATGAGTTTGGACAAAAAAACGGATGAGTTTGGACACAAAAAATCTAGGGAGTTTGGACACAAAAAATCTAGGGAGTTTGGACACAAAAAATCTAGGGAGTTTGGACACAAAAAATCTAGGGAGTTTGGACACAAAAAATCTAGGGAGTTTGGATACAAAAAATCTAGGGAGTTTGGATACAAAAAATCTAGGGAGTTTGGATACAAAAAATCTAGGGAGTTTGGATACAAAAAATCTAGGGAGTTTGGATACAAAAAATCTAGGGAGTTTGGATACAAAAAATCTAGGGAGTTTGGATACAAAAAATCTAGGGAGTTTGGATACAAAAAATCTAGGGAGTTTGGATACAAAAAACCAGGGAGTTTGGATAAAAAAACAGGGAGTGTGGATAGAAAAACGAGGGAGTCTGGATAAAAAAAAACGAGCGAGTTTGGATAAAAAACCTTGGTGTTAGAAATATAGAAAAGGGGGAAAAAAAGTCTTGAGAAATATTCGGACATTTTACGGGAATGGAAATTATCATTTCGTGGTCATCCCATAAAACTGTCGCTCTCGAAGCTCGAATGGGGCGTTTTGTGGTTGGAAGTGTTTCGCTTTATGGCACAGTATTTTAGCTCGAAGTTATCTTATATCGGAATCCATTTTTATCTTTCTTCATGATGGGTAATTGAATTTGCCTCTCCAACTATTTCCTTTCGGAGACTTTACCAATTTAACGTTGTATCTCAAGCTGTTCTTGGTGGTAATTAAATTGGATGTAAGCAGGAGAGTGTAGATATTGATAAGCTAGTAATGTTATTATTATTATATTATTGTTGTTGTTGTTGTTGTTGTTGTTGTTGATATTTCTGTTGCTATTATTATTATTATTTATTATTATTATCTAAATTATTATTAGTAGAAGTAGTAAAAGTAGTAGTAGTAGTAGTAGTAGTAGTTTTTTATTGGTGTTATTATTATTGTTATTGTTATTATTATTATTATTATTATTAATATTAATATTTTTATCTAAATTATTATTATCATTATTATTATTATTATTATTAGTAGTAGTATTAGTATTAGTAGTAGTAGTAGTAGTTGTAGTAATAGTTGTATTATTATTATTATTATTATTATTATTATTTGCTAAGCTACAACCCTAGTTTGGTAAGCAGGATGCTATAAGCCCAAGGGCTTCAGGAGCGACCTTAACCTTTTGACCTTGGCCTTCAAAAATTTAATAATTTCCAGCTTTTTATATAACAGTTAAATCATGCAAGTTTCATTACTCTACGATTGAAATTGTGGCCAAGAAGCTGTTCATAAACAAATACACACACATACACACACACACACACACAAACAAATACAAACATATAAACAGGGTCTAAAACATAATCTCCTTACAACTTCGTTGGCGGAGGTAAAAATAGGCTTGTAAGTAAAACGGAACTTTATCAATATTGTTAAAGAATGTTTTATATACAAATCTTATTATTAACAGTAATGATAGTTGTAATGAAAAAAAAATTAAAATTCAAGCTGTTGTTCATTTATGTTATAATCAAAGTTATCCAATATATGAAACTTTTTTTTTTTTAATTTAAAGTAATAAAATAGCATAATTATAACTTCTTTTGTCGGCCCTTTACGATAGCCCTTATCATTTGATTATACGTCGTACTGTGATTGGCTCCTTGGATATCTTTCCCTCCTTAGTGACGGTTCAAAGAAAATATGTTAGGGTTTTCTTTATCTGTTACCGATGTGCCATTAATCTTCCTTGGTTGAACCATTCTAAATGTTTCATTTAGAACTAGATGTTTCATTTAGAACTAAATGTTTCATTTAGAACTAAATGTTTCATTTAGAACTAGATGTTTCATTTAGAACTAAATGTTTCATTTAGAAATGAAATGTCTTAATCCTTTGTGGCAACTTAAGTTGAAATAAATTTTACATCTTTGGGAGTATTGACATATACTTCAGATTTACCCTAATTCTCTCTCTCTCTCTCTCTCTCTCTCTCTCTCTCTCTCTCTCTCTCTCTAACTTCAAGGGTGGTTTCATTGAAAAACTATATATTTTAATTTTTTGTGACAACATAAGTTGAAATAAATTTTACATCTTGACGGAGTATTGACAAATACAGTACTTCAGATTTGCCCTAATTCTCTCTCTCTCTCTCTCTCTCTCTCTCTCTCTCTCTCTCTCTCTCTCTCTAACTTCAAGGGCGGTTTCATGGATAAACTATATATTTTCATTTTTTGTGACAACATAAGTTGAAATAAATTTTTCATCTTAACGGGAGTATTGACATATACTTCAGATTTGCCCTAATTCTCTCTCTCTCTCTCTCTCTCTCTCTCTCTCTCTCTCTCTCTCTCTATAACTTCAAGGGCGGTTTCATTGAAAAACTACATATTTTCATTTTCTGTGACAACACAAATTTAGAATTTACATTTTGACAAAGTATTCACACATCAGATTTGTCCTAATAAATCTCTCTCTCTCTCTCTCTCTCTCTCTCTCTCTCTCTCTCTCTCTCTCTAACTGTCGTTAGTTCCTGTACCATTGGTCATCCACAGTGCTGGGTATGAGTTACCTAATTTTTACTGCTCTCTGGTGTTCTTTACTTTTCCTTATCTGTATATTCAATATATGAAATAATTATTTCCCCTGTTGAAGCCCCTGGGCTTATAGCATCCTGCTTTCCCAACTTAGGGTTGTAGCTTAGCAAGTGATAATAATAATAAAAATAATAATTTTTTTCAATACAAGGTTTTAGTTATTAATGCCATACGGTACATATAGTTTTGAGTTTTCCTAAACAGAAGTTACCCTCGATGGGAAAAATAACGTGTTAATTTTGATTTGTGACATTTATAGAGATTCATAAATTTAACTTTTCCTTAATTATTTTTATTATAAGGTTGCAATTTCTTCAATATAAGGTTTTAATTGATATTTCCATACAGAACATACAATTTTGAGTAATCCTAAACGGAAGAGTTTCTCTCAATGAAAAAAAAGAAATAAACAACTTAATTCTGATTTTTCACATTTATAGAGAAGGGGAAGTTTAACTGTTCCTCAAAATGAAAAATTGATAAATTTCTATTATCTATGGAATGTACTTTGAACGAACTCTTGGGTCCAAAGTAATTTTTAGGAGGCGATACACTGTAGAGTACTTTTTTTTTTTTTTTTTTTTTTTTTTTTTTTTTTAATAATAAGTACATGATGATAAGTCTGAGATAAAGTTTACCCTAACATGCTTACGTCAATTCTGATAACATAGACGTAAGCTTTGCCGGTGATTCTGTTCTTTTATATCTCGAATGATGTCTTAATGTAATCTACTTAAGAGATTTCTCAGACTGTATGTTTGATCTACCCCCGCCATATTTTACGATGTTATTAAGTTCGTAACTATTGTAAAAACTTTATTGGGTTGCAGTACGTTTAAGACATAGGTCCCCAACCTTTTAAGTCTGTAACTGTTGTAAAAACTTTATTGGGTTGCAGTACGTGTCAGACAGAGGTCCCCAACCTTTTCAAGTCTGTAACTATTGTAAAATCTTTATTGGGTTGCAGTAGGTGTGAGACAGAGGTCCCCAACCTTTTAGATCTGTAACTGTTGTAAAAACTTTATTGGGTTGCAGTACGTGTCAGACAGAGGTCCCCAACCTTTTAAGTCTGTAACTGTTGTAAAACCTGTATTGGGTTGCAGTACGTGTGAGACAGAGGTTCCCAACCTTTTAAGTCTGTAACTATTGTAAAAACTTTATTGGGTTGCAGTACGTGTAAGACAGAGGTCCCCAACCTTTCAAGTCTGTAACTATTGTAAAAACTGTATTGGGTTGCAGTACGTGTCAGACAGAGGTCCCCAACCTTTTAGATCTGTAACTGTTGTAAAAACTGTATTGGGTTGCAGTACGTGTCAGACAGAGGTCCCCAACCTTTTAGATCTGTAACTGTTGTAAAAACTGTATTGGGTTGCAGTACGTGTCAGACAGAGGTCCCCAACCTTTTAGATCTGTAACTGTTGTAAAAACTTTATTGGGTTGCAGTACGTGTAAGACAGAGGTCCCCAACCTTTCAAGTCTGTAACTATTGTAAAAACTGTATTGGGTTGCAGTACGTGTCAGACAGAGGTCCCCAACCTTTTAGATCTGTAACTGTTGTAAAAACTGTATTGGGTTGCAGTACGTGTCAGACAGAGGTCCCCAACCTTTCAAGTCCGTAACCGTTGTAAAAACTGTATTGTGTTGCAGTACGTGTAAGACAGAGGTCCCCCAACCTTTTAGATCTGTAACTGTTGTAAAAACTTTATTGGGTTGCAGTACGTGTCAGACAGAGGTCCCCAACCTTTTAAGTCCATAACCGTTGTAAAAACTGTATTGTGTTGCAGTACGTGTAAGACAGAGGTCCCCCAACCTTTTAGATCTGTAACTGTTGTAAAAACTTTATTGGGTTGCAGTACGTGTAAGAAAGAGGTCCCCAACATTTTAAGTCTGTAACTGTTGTAAAAACTTTATTGGGTTGCAGTACATGTAAGACAGAGGTCCCCAACCTTTCAAGTCTGTAACTATTGTAAAAACTTTATTGGGTTGCAGTACGTGTCAGACAGAGGTCCCCCACCTTTTAAGTCCGTAACCGTTGTAAAAACTGTATTGTGTTGCAGTACGTGTAAGACAGAGGTCCCCCAACCTTTTAGATCTGTAACTGTTGTAAAAACTTTATTGGGTTGCAGTACGTGTAAGAAAGAGGTCCCCAACATTTTAAGTCTGTAACTGTTGTAAAAACTTTATTGGGTTGCAGTACATGTAAGACAGAGGTCCCCAACCTTTCAAGTCTGTAACTATTGTAAAAACTTTATTGGGTTGCAGTACGTGTCAGACAGAGGTCCCCAACCTTTTAAGTCCGTAACCGTTGTAAAAACTGTATTGTGTTGCAGTACGTGTAAGACAGAGGTCCCCCAACCTTTTAGATCTGTAACTGTTGTAAAAACTTTATTGGGTTGCAGTACGTGTAAGAAAGAGGTCCCCAACATTTTAAGTCTGTAACTGTTGTAAAAACTTTATTGGGTTGCAGTACATGTAAGACAGAGGTCCCCAACCTTTCAAGTCTGTAACTATTGTAAAAACTTTATTGGGTTGCAGTACGTGTCAGACAGAGGTCCCCAACCTTTTAAGTCCGTAACCGTTGTAAAAACTGTATTGTGTTGCAGTACGTGTAAGACAGAGGTCCCCCAACCTTTTAGATCTGTAACTGTTGTAAAAACTTTATTGGGTTGCAGTACGTGTAAGAAAGAGGTCCCCAACATTTTAAGTCTGTAACTGTTGTAAAAACTTTATTGGGTTGCAGTACATGTAAGACAGAGGTCCCCAACCTTTCAAGTCTGTAACTATTGTAAAAACTTTATTGGGTTGCAGTACGTGTCAGACAGAGGTCCCCAACCTTTTAAGTCCGTAACCGTTGTAAAAACTGTATTGTGTTGCAGTACGTGTAAGACAGAGGTCCCCCAACCTTTTAGATCTGTAACTGTTGTAAAAACTTTATTGGGTTGCAGTACGTGTAAGAAAGAGGTCCCCAACATTTTAAGTCTGTAACTGTTGTAAAAACTTTATTGGGTTGCAGTACATGTAAGACAGAGGTCCCCAACCTTTCAAGTCTGTAACTATTGTAAAAACTTTATTGGGTTGCAGTACGTATAAGACAGAGGTCCCCGACCTTTTAAGTCTGTAACTGTTGTAAAAACTTAATTGGGTTGCAGTACGTGTAAGAAAGAGGTCCCCAACCTTTTTAGTCTGTAACTATTGTAAAATCTTTATTGGATTGCAGTACGTGTAAGAAAGAGGTCCCCAACCTTTTAAGTCTGTAACTGTTGTAAAAACTTAATTGGGTTGCAGTACGTGTAAGAAAGAGGTCCCCAACCTTTTAAGTCTGTAACTGTTGTAAAAACTTAATTGGGTTGCAGTACGTGTAAGAAAGAGGTCCCCAACCTTTTTAGTCCGTAACTATTGTAAAAACTTTATTGGGTTGCAGTACATGTAAGACAGAGGTCCCCAACCTTTATAGTCCGTATTAGTCTGTAACTATTGTAAAAACTTTATTGGGTTACAGTACGTGTAAGACAGACCTTTTAAGTCTGTAACTATTGTAAAAACTTTATTGGGTTGCAGTACATGTAAGACAGAGGTCCCCAACCTTTATAGTCCGTATTAGTCTGTAACTATTGTAAAAACTTTATTGGGTTACAGTACGTGTAAGACAGACCTTTTAAGTCTGTAACTATTGTAAAAACTTTATTGGGTTACAGTACGTGTAAGACAGAGGTCCCCCAACCTTTTAATTCTGTAACTATTGTAAAAACTTTATTGGGTTGCAGTACGTGTAAGACAGAGGTCCCCAACCTTTATAGTCCGTATTAGTCTGTAACTATTGTAAAAACTTTATTGGGTTACAGTACGTGTAAGACAGACCTTTTAAGTCTGTAACTATTGTAAAATCTTTATTGGGTTACAGTACGTGTAAGAATGAGGTCCCCAACCTTTTAAGTCTGTAACTGTTGTAAAAACTTTATTGGGTTGCAGTTGGTGTAAGACAGAGGTCCCCAACCTTTCAAGTCTGTAACTGTTGTAAAAAAAAACCTTATTGGGTTACAGTACGTGTAAGATAGAGGTCCCCAACCTTTTTAGTCTGTAACCATGTAAAATCTTTATTGGATTGCAGTACGTGTAAGACAGAGGTCCCCAACCTTTTAAGTCTGTAACTGTTGTAAAAACTTTATTGGGTTGCAGTACGTGTAAGAAAGAGGTCCCCAACCTTTTAAGTCTGTAACTGTTGTAAAAACTTTATTGGGTTGCAGTATGTGTCAGACAGAGGTCCCCAACCTTTTTGTACTTTTGTACCCCTTTGGCATTTTTATAGATTTGTGTACCCCTGAAATTGATGATTAAAAAAGAAACAATGAAATTGATATTGTGATATAATTCTATTATTTAATCTCAATGCAGATTATCTCGTGTTTTGCGCAGATCCCATGTACCCCCTGAAGAGTAAAATGTACCACTGAGGGTACATTTACCCTAGGTTGGGATCCCATACTGTAAGAGTACATGGAAATTCGTGGGAAAACTATGATACGTGTAAAAACCAGTAAATCAACCTTTAATTCACTTACTTTAAATGAGATATCCACTTCTGTGTTTTAAGCCATAATTAAAAGCATTGATTCAAGTCACCTGTGAAAGATATGTGGGACTTTGTAAAGGAAAACAAAATTAAGTAGATCGTTGGTGTTATAGGGCATTGGGGTTATTGAAATATATCTAGGAGATAGAAGAGAGTATTCTATTATAGATATATGATGTCTTGAGAAGTTTGAGATTCTCAGCCACTTAAAGATAGTTGTTTTAACCCAGAGTCTGTGTGATATTTGGTGGATTATTCCACTATAGTCAATTCTTTTTAGTAACGCAGATTTGCACCGACTCGTATGGGTGCCCTTTTAGCTCGGAAAAGTTTCCTGATCGCTGATTGGTTGGATAAGATGATTCTAACCAATCAGATAGCAGGAAACTTTCCCGAGCTAAAAGGGCACCGCTGCGAGTCGGTGCAAATACGCCTCATTAAAAAAATTGAGTATGGTCTGAGATATTATTATTATTATTATTATTATTATTATTATTATTATTGTTATTATTATCATTATTATTATTACCTCTGCCAACGAAGTTGGAAGGTTATATTTTTCAGTATCATGCATAATCCTTATCAAGTAAAGAAATCGGTTAGATTCATACCTTTTCAAATGTTCTAAAATTATTCTATTTACGTAACATAGATTTGCGTATTTCTGTTAGAAAATCTAAATCCCAGAATAAGTAAAATAAATTTCTCTTCCACCTCCTTGGGAACAGTGAATTCAATTGGATAAAAAGACCAAACTTAGCCTTAGGGCGTCTTTTAAAAGTCTCAAAAGTCTCGTCTAAAGACTTTTAGTCGGGGCATTAAAAACAGATTGGAGGAGAGTGCCTTTGGAAAACAGAGTTTGCTTTTACAACCAACAAAATTTTAAGTCTTTTTTTTTTTTTTTTTTTTATTTATGTAATTTAAATTACTGACGTTGTCAGAGATGTCATTTATGTTGATGGAGGAATTTCATTATATTCATTTTATATTTAGAGTGTGTGCATGTATTAATGTGTGTATATATATGTATATATATATAATGTGTGTTTCTCTGTATCCATATATACATTTACATATACAGTAATGTATAAATCTCTCTCTCTCTCTCTCTCTCTCTCTCTCTCTCTCTCTCTCTCTCTCTCTCTCTCTCTATATATATATATATATATATATATATATAGATTATACATATTAGTCCACTAGGATTTTTTTTTTTTTTTGCACTACTTATAATGAATTGCTCACTGCCTTTTTGCCTCGCCAGAACTGTAAAGGTGTGAGACTTCTCAATCGAATTTTGTCTCTCATCTTAAACGATTTTTGCACCATCCTCGGGTCAAAGGGATTATAATTAGTTCAGATGTACCTCCGCTCTTCTCTAAGTGTAGCTACCGAGAATCATTGGAAATTGGGTGGAGCCATTTAATAATCTCATAGTGCAAGTGGACCCTAGTTGATTAGCAAAAAACGGAAGGCTTCTTATGTAGGCCTACGGAAGATGAAGAGAAAAAGGAACTTTGTTTTGAGGAGGAAATATCCTTTGATGTAGAGGTACAAGCCTACATGATTAATAAAAAAGAAAGATTCTTTTGGGAAGGCCTACACATCTGTACTTGGAAATAAATAGGAAATTAATTAAATATTTTAAGAAATGGTTATTTTCTTTTTTTAAAATTAACGAGCAGTTATCCTTTATGTAGTCGATTCAATTGTGTTGGCTTAATGCACACTTCCTTGCCTAGCGATCTGCCAGACTGGGGTTCGAGTCCCGCTCAAACTCGTCAGTTTCTTGTGTCTGCAACCTCACCATCCTTTTGAGTTAAGGATGGATATTTGTGGGAGCCTATAGGTCTATCTGCTGAGTCATCGGCAGCCATTGCTTGGCCATCCCTGGTCCTATCTTAGGTGCTTGTATATATAATCAGTTTCTTGGGCACTGTTCTGCTAGCAATGACATATCACCTTGCCTCTTCTATTCATTGGTGGAATTTAAACCTATATACCGTAATTTTAAAAACCAAGTTCGTTCCACAATGTGGAGGCAAAATTTTCACAAAGGAATATGTAAGGCAAAACATATTTACAAATACTTGAAATTATGATTTATGGATTATATTCCTGACACCTCTTGTTTAAAGGTCGCTCATGAATGGCAGAGGCAAGGGACAGTGACATTGCCCTAGCAATCAGGACAATGCCCTAGAGACTGACCATATATTATATGATCAGCACCCAAGCCTCCTCTCCACCCAAGCTAGGACCAGGGAGGGCCAGGCAGTGACTGCTGATGACTCAGCAGATAGACCTATAGGCTCCCCCAAACCCCCCAACCTTAGCTCACAAGGATGGTAAGGTTGCAGACACTAATGGCACTAACGAGTCTGAGCGGGACTCGAACCCCCGACTGGCAAACACCGGGCAGAGACGTTACCAATCAGGCCACAGCAACCTATCTAGTTTCCCTTCCTCTTGTTTTGTTAAAGTTTTTTTTATAGTTTTTATAGGAAATAATTTTTTTTAATGTTACTATACTTAAAATATTTTACTTTTCTTTATTTCCTTTCCTCACTGGGCTATTTTCCCTGTTGGGGCCCCTGGGCTTATAGCATCCTGCTTTTCCAACTAGCATTTAATAATAATAATAATAATGTCTTTGTAGAGGTATGTACATATTTTTTTGAATCTTAAATGCAAGGAGTTTGTGCATCATTTAGAAGCCTTTTCATTTTTTTATTTGACTTTAATGCTGTGGTACGTTATTATTGATAAGATAACGATTCTCCTTATCTTTCTTATCTGAATTTACGATGCCTGGGAATTACAACTGTAACCTACTCATAAAAGTAGTAAAATCTTAGTTTTTTTTTATGATTTTTGTAATATAGAATCTACTCTTAAGATAAAAAGCCTGCTGTCTTTGTGGTATTGTATCATGAGACTGTATTCATGGTTTTCCCTCGACTGTAATATCTGCTGTCTTTATCTTACAAGTGGATCATTAGAAAGATTTTTCTTTGCATGAATTTAGGATTTATTTATTTTACTGAATACTGTATTATTTTCAATATTTTTTTTGCATATTCCATCATTCTTTTGGTTTAGTATCATATATATATATATATATATATATATATATATATATATATATATATATATATATATATAGTGTATATATATGTGTTTGTATATATATGTGTTTGTATATATATATATATATATATATATATATATATATGTATATATATATATATATATATATATATATATATATGTATATATATATATATATATATATATATATATATATATATATATATATATATATATATATATATATATATATATATATGAATATCGTCTCCTTTTTAGTTTCGTAGTAGGAAGATCAACGGCTTTTGATTCACAAAATACTGCGAGGGTACCACAAAACCTTTTTAACTAAGGTTTGTTTTATTTTATTCCCCCCCCCCTCTCTCTCTCTCTCTCTCTCTCTCTCTCTCTCTCTCTCTCTCTCTCTCTCTCTCTC
>NC_090731.1:175382515-175385015 GCF_036898095.1 Palaemon carinicauda | reverse complement strand
TCATTTATTATTATTATTATTGTTATTATTATTATTATTATTATTATCATTATTATTATTATCATTATTATTATTATTATTATCATTATTATTATCATCATCATTATTATTATTATTAGCATTATTATTATTATCATTATTATCATTTATTATTATTATTGTTATTATTGTTATCATCATTATCATTATTATTATTATTATCATTATTACCATTTATTATTATTATTATTATTTTTATTATTATTATTACTTCCTAAGCTACAACCCTCGGAAAAGCAAGATGCTATAAACCCAAGGGCTCCAACAGAGAAAATAGACCTATGAGGAAATCAAATAATGAAATAAATAAACTAAAAGAGAAATGATTAACAATTAAAATAAGATATTTTAAAAATAGTATCAACATTGGCATAAATCTTTCATATATAAACTATAAAAACCTTACAAAAACAAAAGGAAGAGAAATAAGATAGAATAGTGTGCCCAAGTGTACCCTCAAGCAAGAGAACTCCAGTTTCTTTTATAATAATCAGGGTATGATTTTGATAAGGTTAATGACTGGGATCTTAAAAATATACCCTTTTGTCAAAAATGCTCTTGATTGGGGGGTACACTAAGGCACACTATTCCATTTGTTTCCTTGTTTCCTTTCCTCGCTGGGCTATTTTCCCTGAGGGTACCATATTCACGCATACTACTCTATCTGTATCCTTATTTCCTTTTCTCACTGGGCTAGTTTCTCTACAGGAGTTCCCTTACTGAGCTATTTTCCTGAAAGAGCGCTTATAGGGCTTATAGCATCCTGCTTTTCTAGGTAATGTTGTAGCTTAGCTTACAATAATAGTAATAATAATGATAATAATAATGGTATTATTATTATTATTATTATTATTATTATTATTATTATTATTATTATTATTATTATTATTGATCAGAGTTGGCTGTAAATAATCTGGGTTTGTTGTCAATCATTATGAAGGACTGAGAGGCTGAGGTATTATACATTCTTTATAATTTCTCTGCATATTTGTGGAACTGTATTTGTTTAAGCCCGTGTGGAGTCCAAAACGTTCCCATGACTTATTTAAACGTAGAGGGATTATCCTTTCGTTAAAAAAACACGAGTATAGAACGGAAAACTAAATGTTTGGGATTAACCTTTTGACTGGAGGAAACGTGAAAAAAGGGGAACACAGAAAAACACCTAATCTCGAAGGGTGTTTTTTTCTTCTGTTGAAAGATGAAACTTCTTTCAACTTTTCTTGGAATGAGGGAAAAAGAGGAAATGTTAATCCCATGTGTTGTCGCAGCAGAGATTCTGGGCTAAATAAGCCCCGCCCCCTGATTACGTCATAGCCAATCACGTTATGGTTCACTTTCCCTTTGCCTACACATACACCGAATAGTTTGGCATATTCTTTACATATTCTCCTCTGTCCTCATACACCTGACAACAGAGAGTACAAAACTATTCTTCTTCACCCAAGGGGTTAACTACTGCACTGTAATTATTCAGTGGATACTTTCCTCTTGGTAAGGGTAGAAGAGACTCTTTAGCTATGGTAAGCAGCTCTTCTAGGAGAAGGACACTCCAGAATCAAACCCTTGTTCTTTAACTTCCACTATCTTGGGGTAAAGTTCTCTTGCTTGAGGGTACACTCGGGCACACTATTTTATTCTATTTCTCTTCTTCTTGTTTTGTTAAAGCATTTATAGTTTGTGAAGGAAATGTCCATCTTTATGCTGTTACTTTTCTTAAAATATTTTATTTTTTGCTTGTTTCCTTTCCTCACTGGGTTATTTTCCCTGTTGGAGCACCTGGTCTTATAGCATCCTGCTTTTCCGACTAGGGTTGTAGCTTAGCAAGTAATAATAATAATAATAATAATAATAATAATAATAATAATAATAATGAATAATTCTGACATATATTTTGCTTTTTTTTATTTATAAATACCCATGTCACTTCCTTATATCAAGCTCTATGTAAATTATATTTTGGTTTAACAATAGAAAAATAATGATAATAATAATAATAATAATAATAATAATGATAATAAATCTGACAAATATTTTGCTTATTTTCTTTATAAATTCCCTTTTCATTTCCTTGTATCAAACTCATCTAAAGTACATTTTGATCTTACAATTTTGGAATTTAAGAATGTGTACTATGTTTACGAGCGAAACTAATATATTTGTATACCGTTACTGTACATTCTCGACACTGAGGCCTTTGTTCACGCAGGGTCGTTTCCACAGTTTGACAAGAGCTGTCGTAAAATTCTATTATTGTTTACGAGATCGTTCACACGTAAATAAACAGGGGTTGAATTTGCGACATCTCGTATCAAACCGCACCGTGAGAACCGCATGTGTGAATAAGGCCTTTGGATTATGAAAATTTCAGTTGTTTTGATTAGCGTGTAAATGATATATATAGTTGGTGGTTATTATTGTTGTTGTTGTTGTTGTTAGCATTATTATTATTATTATTATT
>NC_090731.1:175367515-175375015 GCF_036898095.1 Palaemon carinicauda | reverse complement strand
TGGAAACTTTGATTTTTTAAATGAAAATAAGATATTAATTTCAAAAGATGCAATCGTATACGTTTTACCAGTAGCAAGGTAAAGTATGCAGTCATATAGGTTTTACCGGGGTAAAATATGCAATTATAGATTTTACCAAACAAAGTAAAACGTGAAAAACGTGATTTTGTCAAGATAAAGCATGTTATCATATAGGTTTTACCAAGGTGAAACAGGCAATCATAGATTTTACCAACGGTGGTAAAACTTGCAATCATAGATTTTATCAAGGTAAAGCATGATATCATATAGATTTTTACCAACAAAGGTAAAACATGCAGTTATTGATTTTACTAAAATAAAGTACTTAGTTATATAGGTTTTACTGAGTAAAGTTTGCAATCATAGATTTTACCAAAGTAATGCGTGAAATTATGGATTTTGTCAAGGGGAAGCATGTTATCATATAGATTTTACCAAAGTAAAACATGTTATTATATAGATTTTACCAAGGTAAAACATAAAATCATAGATTTTACCAACGGAGGTGAACCATAAAATCATAGATTCTTACCAAGATAAAGTCTGCCATCATATAGATTTTACAAACGAAGGTAAAACATAGTCATAGATTTTACCAAGACAAAGAATGCAGTCATAAAGATTTAACCAAAGTAAAGCCCGCAGTCATCGATTTTACCAACCATCGTGAAATGTTTGTTTTACTTCTGATTTTGGTCATAGTTCAGGATGCTTTGCCAATGATTTAACGTGCCTTGAAAGAAGTTTTACTTACTTGAACGGGAAATTTTTAAATATCCCTAATTTTTCTTTAGAAGACATAGGTAAGTTTTTTTTTTTACGTAAAGGTAATAACACATAAGAACTTAGAAGAGAGTTTTTTTTTTTTTTTTTTTTCTCTCCACCAGGCATGTTTACAAATCATGACTTACAAATACGGTATTAGTTTTTGATGAAGTTTCAATTTTGACATGACCTTTAAAAGTCATGGTGACCACGTTAGTTTTTCTCATTAAATTTCTCTGGTCATCTGTCCATTAGTAGTTTTATATTGCAAACCATCGTGAACATGGAGGATTTTTCGTTTAATGTCATAAACAGGTAAACGATGATTACCTCCGCCAACGAAATTGGAAGGAGGTTATGTTTTACCCCCTGTTTGTGTGTTTGTTTTTGACCAGCTTCCTAGCCACAGTTTTAATCGTAGAATAATGAAACTTTCGTGGATTAAATGTTATGTAAAAGGCTGGAATTGATTAAATTTTGAGAGGTCAAGGTCACGGTCAACCAAAATGTCCAATTCACGTAATCAGCCATAAGTTTGGACATCGTCGTCACAGAGACTTCAAAGTTGGTTCAACTTGATTCATATTTGAATGTATGAAAATCAACGTCAATTAGTACATGTTGAAGGTCAAGGTCAAGCAAAAGGTGGAGAAATAAGCTGCCTCGGCGGAGGTCTGCGCTCTACTGAGTACCCCTCTAGTTTGTGAATGTTAAACTTTTGCACTTAAAGAGGGGTGTTTTTGAAACTACCGATCACTGTTTCTTCAACGCGGCGTCACCCCCCCCCCTCTCTCTCTCTCTCTCTCTCTCTCTCTCTCTCTCTCTCTCTCTCTCTAACATTTTCCAGTTACAATATTTTTTCCAATTTAATTTCTTACTTCACACATTACAATTCTCTCTCTCTTTCTCTCTCTCTCTCTCTCTCTCTCTCTCTCTCTCTCTCTCTCTCTCCCCTCTCCTAACATTTTCCAATTGCAATATTTTTCCCATTTAGTTTATTTCACATATTGCTCTCTCTCTCTCTCTCTCTCTCTCTCTCTCTCTCTCTCTCTCTCTCTCTCTCCTCTCTCTCTCTCTCTCTCTCTCTCTCTCTCTCCTAACATTTTCCAATTGCAATATTTTTCCCATTTAGTTTATTTCACGTATTGCTCTCTCTCTCTCTCTCTCTCTCTCTCTCTCTCTCTCTCTCTCTCTCTCTCTCTCTCTCTCTCTCTCTCTCTCTCTCCTGGAACGCGTAAGATTTAGTATTATGACAAATGAAACCGCAGCGCGAACTCGTAAATCTACGCCATTATTATTTTTCTCTTGTTTGCTTCGTCACAGGGGGGTCTCCGGGGGCTCTCACCCCCTCCCTCCCTCTCTCCCCCCTCCCTTCCTCAAATGGGAGTTTCTTCACTATGGTGGATTTATGGTGACGATGTGACCAGAAACTTTGAATCATTGCTGCGTATTTAGATTTTGAATATGCTTTTTTTTTTTTTTTTTTACCTAAAGGCTTTAAATGTTCAAAGGTCGACCATGACTGGCAGAGGCAAGGAACTGATATTGCCGTAGACAATGCCGAAGAGACTGACCATATATACATATGATTAGCACCCAAGCCCCCTTTCCACCCAAGCTAGGACCAAGGAGGGCCAGGCAATGGATGCTGATGACTCGGCAGATAGACCTATAGGCTCTCCCAAACCCCACATCCTCCTCTCACTAGGATGGTGAGGTTGCAGCGACCAAAGGAACTAACGATTTTGAGCGAGACTCAAACCCCAGCCTGGCGATCACCAGCCAGGGACGTTACCCCATCGGCCACCACAACACTAAAATATAAAGATATGTTATTAAGTCGTGGCTGAAGTTCTTCGGGGTTTGATTTTATAACAATTTATTTTATGGATTATGTGATAGTTGACTTGCTATTTTCCTTTTAAGAGCTGCTTTCCTGATTCTATCACGGAGGGTAATGTGACGGGCCGAAAGAAGGGTGTGACTCAAAGACAGTATGAAAGCAACTGAGTGAGTTTATTAAAGAACACTCTCCTTTATATACAAAAGCTCAATGCAACAAGAAATTTCATGTTAAAAATCGACACCGTTAACGGTGAGAAAAACAGACATGTTTATTCAGGCTCTTTTTAGTGCGAGGGAAGATCGAAGATACAAGCATAATATATACACAAAAAACTATGTACGATCGTGTGACACACGGTTGGTACAGGAACCCTACTCTCTACAGGACTTACAAAATCCGTTTGTCATAAACATTCTCAGATATTTTGCATATCACACTTCGTAGTTTGTTTAATGTCAAATCTTCATTGTCGAAGCACTAGGAGAACAATAAAGTCTTCAGGTTCTTCTTGAAAGACTTAAATATTTTCAGACTTTCGGATGTTTAGTGGGAGCTCGTTTATACGGTTTCAGTATTAGATTTTTAGAAGTTTCAAGTAATTATTCTAATAATTCTATTTAATTTTACTCTATCTTGCTTTTCGTAAAATTCATCAATTAAAAGTTAAAACTTTTAAGTTTTAGATTTAAACTAAAAATGCTTGCTCTACTATACGTGGAGAAATTTCGCCTTGGAAAAAAAAGACTTTATC
The DNA here is from genome assembly GCF_036898095.1 of Palaemon carinicauda. Taxonomy (NCBI): domain Eukaryota; kingdom Metazoa; phylum Arthropoda; class Malacostraca; order Decapoda; family Palaemonidae; genus Palaemon; species Palaemon carinicauda. Next base: position 175,371,632 of record NC_090731.1, on the reverse strand, counting down.
TTTTTTCTAACGTCATGATAGGCAAATAGAATTTCTTTGAAAGTGGAATTTGTATGTAAGCACACAAATACCTGACGATTGCTTCTAGGTAAAAGATACGTTCGGCGAAAAAAAAAATAATCAAGAAATTATAGAATTTCTTCAATTCCATCCATTTCTTGTACATCATCCACATATAATCTCCTTCTTGCTCACGTTCGTACAGTGAATTTTGAGAGCTGCAAATATTTATTAGTTTTCTTGCGCAACTTCTGATGTATGGTTGTTTACATCAGTTGTTTATGCTTTGGGTACGAGCAATATCCCCAGATCTTCAAGCAATATCCCCAGATCTTCAAGAAATATTCCCAGATCTTCAAGCAATATCCCCAGATCTTCAAGAAATATTCCCAGATCTTCAAGCAATATCCCCAGATCTTCAAGAAATATTCCCAGATCTTCAAGCAATATCCCCAGATCTTCAAGAAATATTCCCAGATCTTCAAGCAATATCCCCAGATCTTCAAGAAATATTCCCAGATCTTCAAGCAATATCCCCAGATCTTCAAGGACAGAAGTATTATTATTATTATTATTATTATTATTATTATTATTATAATTATTATTATTACTTGCTAAGCTACAACCCTAGTTGGAAAATCAGGATGTTATAACCCCAGGGGCCCCCACAGGGAAAATAGCCCAGTGAGGAAAGGAAACACGGAAATGTAAAATATTTTAAGAACAGTACCATCATTAAAATAAATATTTCCTACATAAACTATAAAAACTTTAAAAAACAAAAGGAAGAGAAATAATATAGAATAGTGTGCCCGAGTGTACCCTCAAGCAAGAGAACTCTAACCCAAGACAGTGGAAGACCATCTCTCTCAAAAAATATTGAATTTTGAGAGTGCTTTGTCCACAAGGAAGACAAGATATGATGCCAGGGCGTATGAATCCTCTTTTTCATGATTAATAAAACGTATATTCTGTTTTTTTGTTTTTTGTTTTTGTTTAGTTAAATATTAAGTAAAAGAAGATGAAAAATAAAACCTAATCATGATGGTTGAGATGATTTCACTACGAAGAGAGTAAGGATTATATATTATGATTATTATTATTTTTTATTATTATTATTATTATTGTTATTATTGTTTATTATTTATTATTATTATTATTATTATTATTACTACTGTTATTATTATTATTATTACTATTGTTATTATTACTACTATTATTATTATTACTACTATTATTATTATTACTATTATTATTATTATTACTATTATTATTATTATTGTTATTACTATTACTATTGTTATTACTATTACTATTACTATTATTATTATTATTATTATTATTATTATTATTATTATTATTATTATTATTATTATTATTAACAGGAAGTGAATCTTGAAATGCAATTTTAAAGTAAATTAGATGTTTGTAGTTTCTGTGTTAGAATAGTAAAGTGATGCATATGGCTATTAATAGAAATAAAGAATAATGTGGCAGAATTTTTTCTTTTAAGAATTCTGGATAAATTCCACGTTTTGTTTAGACGAATGCTTTGAAGGAATGAGGAAATTGGGTGGCTTCCGTGTCATCCTTTCTCTCATTAACCTCCGCCAACGAAGTTTGAGGGTGGTTATGTTTTACTCCGTGTGTGTTTGTGAACAGCTTCCTGGCCATGATTTTAATCGTAAAGTAATGAAATTTTCAGGGATTAACTTTTATGTAAAAAGCCGAAAATGACTAAATTTTGGAAGGTCAAGGTCACGGTCAAGCAAAATGTCCAATTCACGTAATCGGCCATAAGTTTGGACATCGTTGTCAGACTTTAAAAAGTGGTTCATATTTGAGTGCATGAAAATCCCCGCCATTTAATACATGTTAAGGTCAAAGATCAAGGTCAAGGTCGAGCAGAAGGTCAAGAAATAAGCGGCCGCGGCGGAGGTCTGCGCTCTAGTGAGTGCCGCTTTAGATATCATTGATTTTGTGACGCTGAAATTTTTACAATGAGACCTAGAAAGTTGATGAAGATTTCTTTAGTAAAACGAGATCTGGAAAGTTAATGAAGATTTATTTCAGAGTTTAACCGAGAATAGAGAAGGCGAGAATATTTTTCCTTATTGAGAAAGCTATTTTTAAAGAGCTTGATAGATAGATAGATATTCATACATGAATATATCTGTATATACATATATATTTATATATATACATATACTGTATATATATATATATATATATATATATATATATATATATATTATATATATATGTGTGTGTGTGTTTTTGTGTGTGTGTACTGTATGTATTTATGTATGTATGTATGATTGTATGTATGTATATTTGATACCACTTCCAATTGTTTTTCATTTGGTTAATTTCACTGTATCACATTGGTAATGAAAACCTTCATTATATTGGAGATAGATTTCAACCTGACATGAGAGAGAGAGAGAGAGAGAGAGAGAGAGAGAGAGAGAGAGAGAGAGAGAGAGAGAGAGATATTCATATATGTGAAATATCATGAATGAAAAGCAATATTAAATAACAAATTTTTTTCGACATTATTGTTTGAGGAGAGAGAGAGAGAGAGAGAGAGAGAGAGAGAGAGAGAGAGAGAGAGAGAGAGAGAGAGAGAGAGGAGAAAAGGGGTGTTCTACGGTATTTTAACTCCATATGGTCTCCTATCGCCTGGCTGGTATCCAGTGTTTAACCCGATACCCCCATATATTTTTTTTCTCCAAAAGATAAAAGGAAAATCCCGGGAATCAAAAAAAAAAAAAGTTGGAAAGGAAATATGTTTTTTTTTTTAAAGTGTGACCATATGGAGTTTTTATTTCTGTATTGTGCGGAACTCTACTTTCTATCTATTTTGTAGTTTTCTATATTTTCCCTGTACGTTTGGTCATGTTCTGATTTTTTCATTTACCCTTTTATAATTAACCCCCTTTTTTAGTTTTCTTATTATATGACAGTGGAATTAGAAATACTGCAGTAATCGTCTCATTCTTTTTGGTACTATTCCTTTTATGGTTAATGTTTATATTTCTTTTAATGATCTCTGTCAAACTCTTTATGCCTTTTTATGTATATTTTTGCAATTGAACAGAATTATAAGGCTGAATTTATATTCATCTTATTAAAAAACAGTGGGTAATGTTTATATTTCTTTTAATAACGTTTATCAAACTCTTTTTTTGCCTTTTTATGTATATTTTTGCACTTGAACACAATTATAAGGTTGAATTTATATTCATTTTATTAAAAAAACAGTGGTTAATGTTTATATTTCTTTTAATAACCTTTCTCAAACTCTTTATGCCTTTTTATGTATATTTTTGCGCTTGAACACAATTTTAAGGTTGAATTTATATTCATTTTATTAAAAATAGTGGTTAATGTTTATATTTCTTTTAATAACCTTTCTCAAACTCTATATTAATATTTGTTTCAAACACTTCAAAATACCTGTTGGCAAATCACTTGGTAGTAATTCGCCGAATGTAACATTCTCTCTTAATGCATGACTTTAAATGAACTTCTAGGAGAAGGACACTCCAAAATCAAACCATTGTTCTCTAATCTTGGGTAGTGCCATAGCCTCTGTACCATGGTCTTCCACTGTCTTGGGTTAGAGTTCCCTTGCTTGTGGGTGCACTCGGGCACACTATTCTATATTAATTCTCTTGCCCTTATTTTGTTAAAGTTTTTATAGTTTATATAGGAGATATTTATTTTAATGTTTCTCTTCTTAGAATATTTTATTCTTCGTTTCCTTTCCTCACTGAACTATTTTCCCTGTTGGAGCCCCTGGGCTTATAGCATCCTGCTTATCCAACTAGGGTTGTAGCTTAGCAAATAATAATAATAATAATAATAATTGGCTTCACTGAAACATATACGCTCAAAGTGACTTCGCTTGTGACGGGCCAAGAGTAGGTTGTTGCTTTGAGATTTTGTATATAAAGGAAAGTGTTCTACAATAAACTAACTCAGTTGCTTTCACACTGCCTTTGAGTTCACAACCTTCTCTCGTGACTCGTTACACTTCGCTTGTGACGGGCCAAGAGTAGGTTGTGACTCAAAGCGAGATGAAACCAATTGAGTACCTTACTAAAGACACATC
>NC_090731.1:175353730-175359515 GCF_036898095.1 Palaemon carinicauda | reverse complement strand
TATCAGAGGACGTATTCTAGACACGTCACATGGCAATCTACGACCTGAACAGAGATTCGTCTCGTAGGAGGGAGATTGACGAGATACGAATTCGGGAAAGAAAAAGGGGAGCCGCTCCCAAGGCTTCCCTATCCCCCGATTCGTATGCGTGCCTGGCGCCAATCCTGGCGCCATCTACATTCCTTTTTGCGTAGCTTAACAACTCGGTGTTTTTTCCTGTTTTTCTCGCAAATCTTGGATTTATTCAGCTTTTCATGGCTTCTTCGTCTTCGTTGACCTCGGATAAGTTGAGTATAGTGTCTGTTATGTATAAATGTAGGCTCTTGGTAAAATTTTGAGTGATTAATAGGATTAATCTTTGATACAAGAGCCGTAGCCTACCAGAGGTGTCCTGGACACTGTCACTCGCTAGGTATAAATTAGTTAGTCAGAGTGACATTCCTGGTTGTTTTGCTTAATAAAATTTAGCTATTTAGCTTTACATAGGATTTCCTTTCGTGCTTAGTATTATTTGGCGATAGTATTCGCCATTCTGGCCTACGCTAGGCCATGTAGCCTAGTCGTTTGGTCCTAGTACTTAATGCATGATTATGGTTTTTCCGAGTGTAATTAAAATTTTATTGAAGCTTTAGGCTATATTTTATACATGTTAGACTGTGTGGAATATTTCCAAGATTGTATACGTGAGAGTTTCGGTGAATTAGGTAATCGATTCTCTTGGTGCCTAGGCTAATTGCTTATGGAGCCTTAGTATACTTTATCATACTCCCCGGTTGCTTTCTTTTCTTCGGAGAAGGTATGCAATCCCTTTCCCTCTGTTTAAGCCTTGGGCTTATCCCTAAGTGGTTTTTTCCGAATTTATTTTCGATAAAACTATACTAGGGTGTTACTGTACCTTCCTGTTCCAGCAGAGTCTGGTTCAAAGAGGGTCAGAACAACAGAGTTTTTAGTCTGAGTCCGTGTTGTTTGGCTTGGGGCAGAGTCTCCCTCGCTGACCTAACACTTACAAAGGGAGCTGAGCTCCCTTAGGTCACTGTCGAAGGTTTCTGTAGTTATGATTCCTTCTTGTGTGATCGACCAGACTAAGTCCTGTTGCTGTTCTCGGGGAGGATAAATCTTCCCTTGGGAGTTGCAACGCCTTCCTTGCTTTGGTGCTCTGGAAGCTGGCAGGTATTATACTACTGCGCTGGCCCTTTCCCTTAGATCTCCCTTAGGCTAAGACAGAGTTCTTGGCTACGGGCGATCTGTCACTAAAGCAAGGTTGGCAGGACCCTCTTGTCCCTTCCCCCTCTATCTCCGTAATGGCCTAGCCATTACTGTACTGTACCTTGCCGGCCGGCAGAGCTGGCCGGCAGGGGTATTACTGTACCATATGTCATTCTACTTCTGGACCTAGTATAGGTTGGGATTTGGATTGACTAAGCCCATTGCCGGCCGGCAGAGACGCTGGACGGCAAGGGTCTTATGTTTTCGAGTGCTGCCCGGACCTCTCTTGGTCCCTCATCCATGCCTGCCGGCAGAGCCGACGGCATTGGTCAAGGAAGCCTGAATTAAGTTTCTCCCCTTCCTTATATGCACTCTTTCGGTTGCCGGGCTGGGGGGGTTGTGTACACTCTTATCCCGGCATCCATTCTATTTTCTTCTAGTGCTGTACCTGTCCCGGCAGCCGGCCTATGAGGCCGGCTGCCGGCCTATGAGGCCGGCAGCCGGGCAGGGGTAGTCTTCTGGTTCTTTTGCTGCCGGCTGGCATCGGTCTTGTACCTTTGCCGGCCGGCTTATGTCAGTCCTTGTCTGCCGGTCACCAAGAGTGTGGCCGGCAGCTGGGTACTACCTTGTGTAGTTGCTGGCCGGCAATCATTGCCGGCCAACACTGGCTGTTGCTGGCCGGCAGCTGCTGCCGCCGGCACAGGCATTTGAACCAGAGGGCTGCCGCCCTATAGCTGTTAAGTAGTATACTTTAAAGCTAATTGTGGTGTGTGCCGGCCGGCAAAGGCAGGCCGGCACACATCCTCCTATACTGTACTAGTATTCTTCTGTATAGCATATACAGTAAGAAGAAAACTATAGTAAAAGTTTAGGTACAGCACTGTATCTTCTAACACTATTTGTGTTTTCTTACACAGCCCTTTGCTGTTGCCCTCAGACAGGAAGCAGAGTTCTTCCCCGTCTATTATCCAGGATTTTTAAAATCATTGCCTAGGTGTGAGCTCCACCTGTTTCCTATGGAAACCTTGCATTGGTTACTCTAGTAGAGATAAACCATTTTTGATTTTATTATCTGGAAGGCTGCAACAATGGGTTGTGAGGGAAACACAAGTGTGTGTCTTTCATTTATGAATTGTTATGCTATACTATGCATATCCAGTGATACATAGTTCACTTGATACTCATGGAAATTTCTTCTCTTTACAGAAGGACACTCCGAAGTGGGGAAGTGCTTTCTGCAATGTCAGCAGCAAGAACCTCTGCGGACATGAGTTTTGTAGGAGACACGCAGCATACGCTGTCTCCAAGGATGATCTCCGGTATTGGGACCCTCAGGTATGTACTGTGTGCACTAACCTGATTAATGAGACATTTAAATAGCTAGGAAGAAGCTTCGTACCTGGGTAAGGGGCTTCCAAAAGTACACTTCTGGCCTTATCTTCCAAGTGAGAAGATGAGGGCGTATCTTTTCCCTAAGGCATCAGCTGAGGCAGTGATTCCCCAGCCTCAAGAGGAGATCCCCTAAGTTCAGATCTAGGTGGATGCTGAAGTCGCGGTCGCGATGCAAGACATCCAGCTAAATGACAGGATATCTGATGTGGACGGGTGTCAGGAGGAAGACCTCCTTGCAGAAGCCCAGGATGAAGTTCAAGTCCCTCTACATCGGCCGGTCTCCCAGTAGAGCTGGGACAGGCCCTCTCTTCTATTGTTGGAATGATCCAACAAATGCAGAAGGAGAATCAGGAGAAGGCGGCTGCAATGGAACTGCGAATGCAGTGCCTTGCAGAATCACATGGGCCCCAGAAAAGCTCAATGTGAAAGACCTTCCTTTGTGCTCGGATGCTAACCCATGGAGGTATGCTGAGCACATGTCGATGACGACTGGAAAGATCGTCATCTCGGATATGCTGGGCTCAGTTCCCCTGGAGGGTGGAATTCTGGCCCAGCAAGGCACCATATCCGGACTGTTATGTCCGGCTGAGGAAGGAACCAGCTTCAAAGGAGGAGGCAGAGCCGAAGGAAGTCATAGTGATGACCATGCTAAGGCTCAAGCTCTACTTTCATCTTCGATGAAAGAGAGGGGCTTCTCTAACTCAAAGGTAGCTGCATTGAATAGGAAGCTCCCTTCCTTTGTGTCCTCGCCTACTAGAACCTTCCCCCCTTTTTACAGAAAGGGTTTCTGGCTGTACTAAAAGCAATCGAGGCCGGCAAGTCTTGCCCCTCCCTAGAGGAGTGTAAACCCTTGTCGCTGGCCCTGCCTATGGACCACAAAGATTGGAAGGACGTCCATCTTACGTTCTAAGTGGAAAGTTGGAGGCTGATATTGCCGGACGTCAGTTCGGCAAGGACCCCCCTAAGCTGTCTGACTTTCTTTTGCGAAGTGAGCTCGATACAAAAGAAAGACTGACTGCCTCAAATGTCTCTTCAGACTACTCTCGAGACGATGGCAAGTGACCCCAAGGTCCATGAAATGTTCATGGTAGTGGCCAAGCCTCATCTGGCCACAGTGACGAAGGACCTTTATGGCTTCGTCAAGGCAAGGAGAGCTTGTAGGGAGTTCGTGTTTACCTCGGCTACAGTGAGGCACGAGCTAAAGAAACTAATCTCCTCCAACATTTGGGGAAAAGACCTTTTTCCCTACCGACTTGGTCAAAGAAGTTTTTGATAAAGCCACCTTGGAGAATAGAAACCTTCTCCAGAAGTGGGACCTGGCTATCAAAAGAAAGTCTTCCCCAGATGAGGGTCCTCAACCAAAGAGGAAGACTATGAGGACTAGGCTACCGTCTCGGCCAGCCAAGCCTCTTAGACAGCAACAGCAACTGCAATTGCCATTGCCCCCAGTGCCCCAGATCGTGGCACAAACCCCGACCACCTTCAGTGGGTACCCCAGGCCGTGTCGACACAGTCCACGGCATTCACCCCAGCGTTCGAAGGGCAGTCTACTTCCTTCCGAGCAAAGCCTAGAGGAGCAGCCCAGAGGCTCGTCTAGACGCCCCTCAAGGGGAAGGGGATTCAGGGGTGGTCGTGGTCAGGAAGGCAAGACCTCAGGACGGCAGTCCAAGTGAGGTGATACCGGTAGGAGGGAGACTTCTGAAATTTCGGGATCGGTGGACCTTCGATCCCTGGGCCCACAGCCTACTCAAGAATGGATTGGGCGGGAGCTGGTACAGCACTCCACCCCCGTACCTTCGGTTTTTTTCCAACACTCCACCCCCGTTATGGAGGAGTACGTTCAAGAACGGTTGGAGAAAAAGGGTGAAGCCCATCAATTTCTAAGGGAGGCTGTTTTGTGTTCCCAAGAAAGACTCGGAAAAGCTCAGAGTCATTCTGGACTTGTCGCCACTTAACAAGTTCATAGTGAATTGCAAATTCAAAATGCTAACACTGCAACACATAAGGACCTTACTGCCCAAGAGGGCATATTCCGTCTCTATAGACTTGTCAGATGCCTACTGGCACATTCCAATTAGCCATCGACTCTCCCCCTACCTAGGGTTTCAGGCTACAGCGAAGACTATACGCCTTCGGAGCCATGCCATTCGGGCTAAACATAGCCCCAAGGATTTTTACGAAGCTTGCGAGCGTAGCTCTCAAACAATTTCGCCTAAAGGGAATGTCAGGTAGTAGCCTACCTGGACGACTGGTTGGTGTGGGCAGCATCCGAGACAGAATGCTTGCAAGCTTCCAGTCAGTGATCCAGTTCCTAGAGTACCTAGGCTTCAAGATCAACAGAAAAAAGTCTCGACTTTCTCCATCTCAAAAGTTCCAGTGGCTAAGATCCACTGGGACCTTTTGTCACACCGTTTCTCCACCCCAGCGAAGAAAAGGAAGGAGATAGCGGGTTCTGTCAAGAGACTTCAAGATTCCGAAAGGATATCAAGACACGAGCAGGAGAGAGTACTGCGCTCTCTCCAGTTTGCTTCGGTGACAGACCCAGTGCTAAGAGCACAGCTAAAGGATGCAATCGGAGTTTGGAGAAGTTATGCATCAAACGCGTGAAGAGATCTGAGAAGACCAGCCGCTTCGGCTAAGTACTCTTCTCAGGCCTTGGTCCCAAGCCAGACATCTATAGAAGTCAGGTTCTTCTTCAGCCACCTCCCCCGTCGGTGACGATTCACTCAGACGCCTCAAAGGAGGGATGGGGAGGTCACTCTCATCGGAAAAAAAGTCCAGGGGACTTGGTCCAGGCTATTCAAGACCTTTCTCATAAAACTTTCTAGAAGCTAGGGGCAGTGCTCCTTACCTTAAAGAAAGTCTCCCCGCGTCATTCGTTCCACATAAAGTGGTAATAGACAGCGAGGTAGTTGTAAGATACTTGAATCGACAAGGATCGAGGTCACCACCTCTCAACCAGGTGATGTTGGCCGTCTTCCGATTGGCGGAAAAGAAGAAGTGGTACCTGTCGGCAGTTCACCTTCAAGGAGTCCGCAATGTGACAGCGGACGCTCTATCCAGGTTCACACCGATAGAGTCGGAATGGTCCTTAGACGCAGGATCATTCTCCTTCATTCTGAATCAGTCCCAGAACTGCAGATAGACCTCTTTGCGACGAAAGACAACAAGAAGTTGCCCCTGTACG
>NC_090731.1:175321230-175336230 GCF_036898095.1 Palaemon carinicauda | reverse complement strand
ACACCCATGTACTTATCACCTTCTCTATAATATATTTCTTTACAAATTAAATTTTGCTTTTGTAGACTAAAAACCAAATCTCATGTGGTTATTGTGCAAAAAGCAATGAAAATTTCCAATGTTATATAGGCCTATATGTAACGTCCCTATCTGGTGAACGCCAGACTGGGGTTTGAGTCCCGCTCAGACTTGTTAGTTCCTTTGATCTCTGCAATTTCACCATCCTTGTGAGCTAAGGTTGGGCTGGGGGATCCTATAGGTCTATCTGCTGAGTCATGAGCAGCCATTTCCTGGCCCTCCTTTGTCCTAGCTTGGGTAGAGAGGGGCCTTGGGCGCTCATCATATGGTTTATGGTCAGTCTCTAGGGCATTGTCCTGCTTGATAGGCAATGTCACTGTCCCTTGCCTCTGTCATTCATGAGTGGCCTTTAAACCTTAAGTTATGTTTTCACTATTTTTTGAGTTTGGAAATAATCTGTTGTCTATTAGCTATTGTAATTAATTAATGGTTTTGTATGCGTTTTCTAGACGAACGTTTTCCAATATACGTTTTGTAATGATTTTTATTATTTTTTAACCTTTTCTATATTCTAGTTGGAAAGTCTGATTATATGAACTAGAGTCTATCTGCGTATGTCTTTTGTCTTTCTGTCTCTCTTCTACTCCTAGTCATTCTCTCTCTCTCTCTCTTTTACCCATGTCATTCTCTGTATCTCTTCTACCCTTGTCATTCTCTATATCTCTTTATCCCTATCATTCTCTGTATCTCTTCTACCCTTGTCATTCTGTCTTTCTTCTACTTATGTCATTCTCTTTCGCTTTTATCCCGGTCATTCTCTGTCTCTCTTCTACCCCCGTGTCAAGATGCCAGATATCTCCTAATCAATTAATCCACCCCTCTCTCTCTCTCTCTCTCTCTCTCTCTCTCTCTCTCTCTCTCTCTCTCTCTCTCTATTTTACCCTTATCATTCTCAGTCTCTCTTCGATTCATGTCATTCTCATAAATAGTCATCACATGCTTTCAAGCATGGAAGCAAAAGCATCAAGCACAAGAGACGTAGTTTTGTTAGTGATTAACTCAAACGATATTTCCAAGTGTTCTTCCAGTCTCCAGTGATTATTCATAATATATTTTTGATTACGTCACACAAAGAGAATTGCCCATTACTTGACCTTTGACCCATCATAGAAGTGTTCCATCATTTTTTTTTTTTTTTTTTTTTTTTTTTTTTTTTTTTTTTTTTTGGCATAGTGATGGGTTAGTGGGAGGAAGTGATGTATAATTATGGACTGAAAAATATGGAACTAGGGGCGGGATCGAGGTTGGTGGGTAAAGTTTTTTTTTTTGGGGGGGGGGGGACCGGAAGGTTCATGTTTTAGGGAATGGTAAAGCGATTAGAGATTTAGAAAATCGAATGGAAGCACCAGAGGAAATATTAAGATTTAGAACGCATTTGGGATACGTCTGTGAAAGTCAGATGTTGAGGATTTGAGTAATATGATTGCACAACATCCTTATATGTACTTTTACACATGTACACACACATGTCTATAGTATATATATATATATATATATATATATATATATATATATATATATATATATATATATATGATTAAATATGTGTACATATACAGGTATATGATGATTTTGCACACTTATACGTGTTTTTTATATGTATTCATATAAGCCATATATTCACCTATTAATATATGGATTCTCTCTACCTCGGGATCAGATACCCAAGGAAAAATCAACCTTTATTTTAATAGCTTCTGGTTGGCCAGGGAATCGAACCTGGGGACCAAGAAACTGAGGTTCTAGTGACTTGGCCACTGGGCCACAACTTACCCACTCCTTAGTGGCTGAGAGGCAAAGTCACTGGAACCTCTGTTTCTTGGGACCGGGTTCGATTCCCTGGCCGACCAGAACCTATTATCATAAAAGTTGATTCCCCCTTGGGTCTCTGATCCCGAGGTAGAGTGAATCCAGATAATAAGAGGTATATATGGCTTATATGAATACACGGGTATATATATATATATATATATATATATATATGTATATGTATATGTATATATATATATATATATATATATATATATATATATGAAATAAAGGTTGCAGTATGTATAAATTTGCGTGCATAACTGCATGTGGATATCCGTAATCCAAAGAATCAAAGTTAACCAAAGTTATTAATTTCCTAGGGTTTGAGAGAGAGAGAGAGAGAGAGAGAGAGAGAGAGAGAGAGAGAGAGAGAGAGAGAGAGAGAGAGAGAGAGAGAGAGTTTGGTCTTCGGGAAATATGGAAATATGTTAAAATAGAAGGAAAATGCCATATATATATATATATATATATATATATATATATATATATATATATATATATATATATATATATATATATAGATATATATTATATATATATATATATATATATATATATATATATATATATATATTCAAATAAGCCATATATATTTTTGATACATTAATGTCTGGATTCTCTTAATGACCTCGGGATCAGAGCCCCAGGCGAAATCACTCAAAGACAATTCTAAGTACAAAACACCTGAATTCGACAGGTATAAGTACAGAAGAATTGTCATTGACTTTCATCTTTCTTCTTGGCCAAGTGGTTTAGTCACTGTCTATACAAGCTTGCCGACCAGGGTTCGATTCCCGGCCGGACACAAGCTCTTGTCGTTGTGTGATTTTGCCTGGGGCTCTGATCCCGAGGTCGTTAAGAGAATCCAGACATTAATGTATCAAAAGTATATATGGCTTATTTGAATATGAAAAACACGTCTAAATGCGCAAAATTTATCATATATATATATATATATATAAATATATATATATATATATATATATATATATATATATATAGAGAGAGAGAGAGAGAGAGAGAGAGAGAGAGAGAGAGAGAGAGAGAGAGAGAGAGAGAGAGAGAGAGATTGATCTTCGGGAAATATGGAAATATGTTAAAATATAAGAAAAATGGCCTTTATATGTGAATATATATATATATATATATATATATATATATATAGAGAGAGAGAGAGAGAGAGAGAGAGAGAGAGAGAGAGAGAGAGAGAGAGAGAGAGAGAGAGAGAGAGGCAGGCAGGCAGGCAGGCTCCAGTGGCAAAAAAAAAAAGGGGAAAAAGAACTTCATGCCATAAAAAGGATGGAAGCATGAAATTGTGTTACAAAGTTAGGACTAAACCGAGTTAACAGCTTAAATCTTGTTATCGCCAAGTCAGCTTACGGCTTGGTGTTGGTGTGCTTGGGAGAGAGAGAGAGAGAGAGAGAGAGAGAGAGAGAGAGAGAGGAGCAGCTTCTTGAAAATATAGATATGCATTCACATATATATACACACTCATACATATATATATATATATATAGGCTGCTCATATAGCTTCGCAAATGTTAGAGGAACGAGATTACTATGTCCTAAAGAAAGCTGTCCTTGATGCCTATACCATTACAGCTGAAGGGTATAGGCAAATGTTCAGGAACTCCATCAAAGGAACCACCCAAACTTATTTGGAATTGTTTCAGGTCAAATTAAAACAGTTTAGAAAATGGCTAGAATCTGAAAACATAACTACCTTTGAACAATTACAGAACTTAATGGTACTAGAGGAGTTTTTGAGGAGGATTCCTTCCAACATTTCTATGTACATCAGAGAACGGCAGGAGAAGGAGGGGAAGAAGGCGGCTCTTCTTGCTGATGAATATCGCCTCATCCATAAGGTAAAGAAACATAACTCTACAGATCAGGCAAGTATTAATATTTATTGTTCCTTCTGTAAACAGAAGGGACATGCCATTAAAGACTGTCCTAACCCCCGATGTCAATTTTCTAAGGTTATGCAGCCTTCTCAGCAAACAGCAGGGAACAGACCAGAGACTACTCAGAGCAAAAACCAAAGAAGGATTGCTCTCCATTGTTCTCAAGTCACAAATGACTTCTCTGATTTCCTTTGTTCTGGTACTGTCAATAATTACCCTGTAAAGTTGTTAAGGGACACAGGATCGTCACAAACTATAGTAAGTGGTAAATTGAAACCTCTGACTCAGCCTACTAATAAATATGTTACCATCACTGATCTATCCAGTAAATTAGTGTTACCTCTGGTTAATATGCATATAGATTGCCCTTACTTTACTGGAAGAACCGAAGTAGCCTTACTGGATAGAGAATTGCCTTGTGAGAAAGCTGATATTCTGTTAGGAAATGATTTAGCTGAAGGAACTGTCTTACCTAATCTCATTATTTCTCAACCAGGGTGTGTTATAGAAAATGAGCAGAACCAACAGGAAGTTCTACCTTGCCAAGCCACCACTCGTTCTGCTGCTACTAAAGCTACAATTGGAGTTCCCACTGACGACACCTCAAACTCCTTACCAGACTTGGTTGGTCTCCATCATGATGAATTCGTCAATCTTCAGAGATCAGATGATAGCCTTAAGGGATGCTTCTATAAGGTTCAAAATCCCTCGGATAAGAGCCATAAGTTACCCTTATTTTATCTAGAGAATAATATCCTCATGCGTCATTACAGGTCTCCTACACTGACTGAGAAAGACTCCTGGCGTGACTGTCATCAACTGGTTGTACCTGGCAGCCTCCGATCTTCAATCATGAAATTAGCCCACTCTGCTGAGAGTCATCTAGGCATCACGAAGACATACAGGCGCCTCCTAGAAGATTTCTACTGGCCCAGAATGAAGATGGACGTAAAGAGTTTCGTAGAGAGGTGTCATGTGTGCCAAGTTACCGGAAGACCTAATGAAAAGATACCACCAGCCCCTCTAGTGCCCATTGTGGTCCCTAGTACACCTTTTGATAAGATAATTATAGATTGTGTTGGGCCTTTGCCAAAAACTAGCCGGCGTAATGAATATATACTAAGTGTTCTTTGCCCCACTACTAGGTTCCCTCTAGCATTTCCACTTAAAAATATCTCTGCTAGAAACATTATCCAACAACTGATAAAAGTTTTTACATTGTTTGGTTTTCCTAGGGAACTTCAATGCGATAGAGGTACCAACTTTACCAGTACTTTGTTCCAGAGTGCTCTCCATCAATTTAATATCTTTAATGTTCTCTCTTCAGCCTATCATCCTCAATCCAATGGGGCCTTAGAGAGAGTTCATCAGACTCTAAAGAACTTGCTACGACGATATGGAATGGAAACGGAAAAGGAATGGGATGAAGACATCGACTTACTTCTGTACATACTTCGGAGCGTGCCAAATGAGTCTACAGGAGTTTCTCCATTCGAGATGATGTTTGGACGAAGACCCAGGTCAAACCTCAGCATGATAAAAGAACAGATACTAAAAGGTTCTAGGAAAGAAAATCAGGTAAGCCTTCCCCAATACTTGAAGTCTTTGGAGGAGAAGTTGTTGCATATCCATGCCTTTGCTCGAAAGAACTTGCAGCATGCTCAAGAGCTTATGAAGGATAGATATGATAAGAAGGCAAAGGTAAGAGAGTTTAAGTGTGGAGATAAGGTGCTGGTATATCACTGCGTACCTGGCTCTCCATTGAGAGAGAAATTCATGGGACCTTTTAAGATTATCAGGCGGACCACAAAAACAAACTATGTTATTGCAACTCCTGACAGACGTAAGCCAACTCGGCTTGTACATGTGAACTTAATTAAACCCTATCATGAATCTACCACAGGTATAGTTAATCATGTAATTCATGACTTTAAATCTGTCAAGCAGAGTTTGTCACTAACGCCTCTTAATCACAGGTCACAGAATGAGATGCAGAATGAGGTGCAGACTCCTACCAAGGTTGGTACAGACGTGAGCCACGAGGATGACGAGACTGATTTCAGTGTAAAGTCGACTTTGTCTTGGAAGGACATGAACAATTCGGAAATTCTAAAGTCCCTTCCACGGTTCCTAGACTGTTCACCAAATCAAAAGAAAGACTTGAGTATACTCATTAGTGCCATCCAGGAATATCCAGAACCAAGGAATAGGAAAGAGCTTAAGACATTTCTAGGCATGGTATCATACTATTCCCGATTTTGCCCTAATTTTTCAACAATCACTGCCCCACTTTTTGCTCTAACTTCAACCAAAGTACCCTTTAAGTGGACATGTAATCATAACAGGGCCTTTGATCAGCTAAAACTATTTATGGTTTCCAAGCCACTTCTACAAGCTCCTGACTTCACCAAACCTTTTTTCCTTCAGGTAGATGCCAGCAACATCGGTTTTGGTGGTGTTCTTCTACAGGAAATTGCGAGTGATGGTGCTGTTTCCTTGCCACTGTTGGAGAGACTCTTGCCCATAGCGTATCATTCTGGATTCTTCAAAGGGTCACAAGTCAGATGGGCTACAGTAGAAAAAGAATTATTCAGTATAATCAACACTGTGCTTCATTTCCGTCCGTATCTGGAAGGCCTAGACAATGTTGTTGTCTACTCTGACCACATGCCGCTGAGTTTCCTCCACCGTGCGAAGTTCACCAACCAGAAACTTCTCAGATGGTCCTACATTCTCTCCTCATTTAACATCGAAGTGAGGAAAATCTCTGGATCACGGAACACCATCGCCGATGCCCTATCGCGTCAACCTCGGCTCCAGAGGAGTTGAGAAAAATTATTTTGAATTGTAAAAATCTCAATTTTTTTTTATATTCTTGAAATAGTCTTGGATAGTAATTTTACTCTTAAAAGGGGAGGAATGTAATGTCCTAACATATTTCTAATTGTTACCTTTATATTAAGCCTCCACA
This sequence comes from Palaemon carinicauda, assembly GCF_036898095.1. Lineage (NCBI taxonomy): Eukaryota > Metazoa > Arthropoda > Malacostraca > Decapoda > Palaemonidae > Palaemon > Palaemon carinicauda. The sequence continues at coordinate 175,329,462 of NC_090731.1, read as the reverse complement.
ACCGCCATCTGTTGTTTGGTTATGTCTCCAGACTTATATTTTAGTCCTTGTTTTCCTAGCACCGCTCGTGAATTATTGTAAAATTACTTGTTATTTTTATTGTTGATCCTTGGGAAAACTGACTTAACAGCTTTCCATGCTTCGGTAAGTGGAGAGCTCCTTAACCTTTGGTGGTGAATACTTGTTTCTTAATTTAAAGCATTGTAATATTGTGCTATTCTTTATAGTGAGAAGGGAGTAATATACTTTTGATTGTACTAATGGTTGTATCTATCCTACGGTAACCATTGAGGCATATAATAATTGTTCGATCACGAGTGTCAACTAAAAATAGAAAAAGGTTAACATCAAGGAAAAACGGAAATTCATTACAATATATATATATATATATATATATATATATATATAAAAGACCAACAACAACAACAAGTGCATCCGCTTATAGTCCACTGCATGTCTGGGGTTTGGGTATTTTCATCACGCAAGCCCCTAGAATTGGTGATGGTGGGAGACTTTAGTCTGATCCCTCACAGTAAACCAACCTCGGGTGGAGGGCCATGACTAGTACAGTTTTGCTAATAGGAATCAAATTACGGACGTTTAGCTATTTAGATGAACATCATAATCACTTTAATTCTATACATGTGGTAACCCTTTAGAAATGTAGTTATTCGATAATTTTTTTTTTTTCAGTTAATTTTTTAAATGATTATATTTAACTTTTACGTTGTTCTATTTATATTAATATTAATACTGAGTCTTTTTTAATTTGTATATTTTGTATATTTTACAGCCCTGATGATGAGACCCAAAGTCTCGAAAATTTGGAAAATAAATGTATGATGCTACGCTGGCTATTTGTACTAAATCTACGGCGTTCCAGATGCCCCAACCTTCCTGTATATATATATATATATATATATATATATATATATATATATATATATATATATATATATATATATTATATATATATATATATATATATATATATATATATATATATATTTTATATATATATAATATATATATATATATAAAATATATATATATATATATATATATATATATATATACTGTATATATATATATATATATATATATATATATATATATATATATATATGTATGTATATATACACATACATACATACACAGCCAAACACTTGCTATTTACTATATAGGAGAGATGCTGTAATTCTACCATCTGTAAAGCTATTGGTTTATTTTCCATTTGTCTATACCTATATTTTCTGTTTGTGCATTTTTATACATTAGTTTGCGTATAACCGTAGGTTGAATAGTCTGTTTTTCCTAGATTCCAGTTTCATCGTCACCCGAAAAGAATAGCTGGAACCTGGAACGGTGTTATCTGTCATTGTTTCGCTCAAAGTCCGTATTTAGGTCACTGTTAATAAGGCAATTTTATTGTCATTCCTTTCTATGGGTGATAGAGTATCTGAATGGGCTCGGATTCCCATCAGGAAGTGACAGAGAGAACATTATTATTTATTGTTCAATTCCTTTTGTCCTCTTCTGACACTTTGACCTCCTACTGTGCGGATGTTACTCCCAGTCATGCCTCATTAAAAATGATGGTATTATGATTTTTTTTTCTCTCCCAGGTGTTCATCTCTTCACTGGTAATTATACGGAAGGATGTAGTGTGTCTTTTTGTGATTTCATACCGTCTTTGTCTATTACAATTTGGGCACAGCTTCTATAATGTTTAGAACACACCCAGAAGGCTAAATTCACTCGCTTGAGGGTACTGTGACGGCCGAGTGAAAGGTTATGACTCAAAGGCAGGATGCAATCAACTGAGTAACTTTATTAAAGAACACTCTCTTTTATATACAAAACCTCAAGGCAACAGGAAAATACATGTACGTGAAAATGACAATGTTACATAGGCGACACGCAGACATGTCTATTCTGGTTCTTTTTAGTGCGAGGGAAGAGCGCAGATACAAGCATAATATATACAAAATAATTTATGCACGATCGTGTGACACATGGTTGGTACAGTACACTCGGGTACACTGTTCTATCTAATTTCTCTTTCTCTAGTTTTGTTAAGGTTTTCATAGTTTATATAGGAAATATTTGTTTTAATGTTGTTACTGTCCTGAAAATATTTTATTTTTCCATGTTTCCTTTCCTCACTGGGCTATTTTCCCTGTTTGGGGCCCGTGGTCTTATAGCATCCTGTTTTTCCAATTAGGCTTGTAGGTTAGCAAGTAATAATAATAATAATAATAATAATAATAATAATAATAATAATAATGATGATTATACGTAATGATGTGATTTCATACCGTCTTTGTCTATTACAATTAGGGCACAGCTTCTATAATGTTTAGAACACACCCAGAAGGCTGAAATCACTTGCTTGAGGGTACATTCGGGTACACTGTACTATCTAATTTCTCTTTCTCTTGTTTTGTTAAGGTTTTTATTGTTTATATAGGAAATATTTATTTTAATTTTGTTACTGTCCTGAAAATATTTTATTTTTCCATGTTTCCTTTCCTCACTGGGCTATATTCCCTGTTAGGGCCCCTGGTCTTATTGCCTCCTGTTTTTCCAATTAGGCTTGTAGCTTAGCAAGTAATAATAATAATAGTTTATATATGACATATCTGTTTTTGACGTTGTTGATAGTTTATTTAGGACATATCTGTTTTGACGCTGTTACTGATTTTAGAATGATTATTGTTAATTTATTCTCATCATTTATTTATTTCCTTATTTCCTTTCCTCACTCGGCTATTTTTCCCTGTTGGAGCCCTTGGGCTTATAGCATCTTGCTTTTCCAACTAGGGTTGTAGCTTGGCAAGTAATAATGATAATAATAATAATAATTATTATTATTATTATTATTATTATTATTATACGTAATGATGTAGTGTATCCTTGTGTGATTGCATGCCATCGTTGTCTCTTTCAATTAGTGCTCAGCTTCTACAATGTTTAGAACACTTCCAGAAGGCTAAAATTAACTCCCAGATCTTTGCTCACAGACTTAGTAACGTTTACAACGCTTCCAGAATGCGGGGATACCTTAACGTGGTAAAAGGCTTTGTGTATTGCCATGATCAGCAAAGCTCTTTTATTAGAGTCACGGCCACCCATACTAGGTTGGTATGCTGTGAGTGATTAGGCAAATGTTTCCTATCATCATCGTTCAGCATTGGCTAGCGTGGTGGTGAAAACTGGTCAAACACCATACATGAATGAGGAAATTTTTTACCTGTAACGCAATGTTGTCCTCTCTATCATTATCCTTCTCCTATTGCTTTGTGACGCTGCTGAACTGTTTGAAAGATTGGAAAATGGTATAATAAGAAGAATGGCAGGAGAAGTCAAGATTACTGAGATGATAAGTCTTACGACTGAGATGGTGTGGGCACGTTTAAAGGTTTAAAGGTCGCTCATGAATGGCAGAGGCAAGGGACAGTGACATTGGCCCAGCAATCAGGTCAATACGCTAGAGATTGACCATATATTATATGATCAGCGACCAAGCCTCCTCTCCACCCAAGCTAGGACCAGGGAGGGCCAGGCAGTGGCTGTTGATGACTCAGCAGATAGACCTATAGGTTCCCCCAAACCCCCCAACCTTAGCTCACAAGGATGGTAAGGTTGCATACACACGAGTCTGAGCGGGACTCGAACCCCCGACTGCCTAACACTAGGCAGAGACGTTACCAATCAGGCCACAGCAACCTAACCCGTGTTAAGGATGGATGGTAGAGAGGTAGTGATGAGGACTTGGGAGGGACCTTTTAGGGGGAGAAGATCAAGAGGGAGGCAGAGAATTAAATGGCGAGATAAGGTGAAGGATGATATGGAGAGAAGAGGTTGGGGGGAAATGTCTTTGATCGTAGGCATTGGAGAGGGCGCATCAGACAACCGACCCCTTAATGTAGGGATAACGGTGGGGAAGAAGAAGTAGAAGAAGATAGTTTGGTTATCCTAAAGAAATTTTTTACATTAATTATTATTATTATTAATTAATTATTATTATTATTAATTAATTAATTATTATTATTATTATTATTATTACTAGCCAAGCTACAACCCTAGTTGGAAAAGCGAGATGCTATAAGCCTAAGGGCACCAACAGGGAAAAATAGCCCAGTGAGGAAAGGAAATAAGGAAATAAATAAATAATGAGAATAAATTAACTATAAATCATTCTAAAAACAGTGACAACGTCATAACAGATATGTCACGTATAAACTTAACAACTACAAAAACAGATCTGTCATATATAAACTGTAAAAAGACTCATGTCAGCCTGGTCAACATAAAAACATTTGCTCCAACTTTAAACTTTTGAAGTTAAATTAGATGCGTTTTCAATATGCCAGTTTTACAAAATCACTTAATAAACTGGATTTTTTCAGTCATTACATAAAAAAAAAAAACAATAATTTTACAAGGAAATCTATAGTTATTAGATATAAAAAATTAATCACTTGGAAACAAGTACAGAGGGACTTAAGTAGCATATGAAAATATAACGTCAGCGAATTTAAAATGAATTTGATTTCGTTATTGAGAGCATTTTCAACCTTTTATTAATTTGGAATTTTACGCCAATACTTCATATCCTTATTGATATAACCTGGATCACCTTGACTGTTTTCATTACCTAGTGTACACGACCCGTCATAAATGACGACTAAATATTTAGATATGCATGAGCACACGCAACCCCCCCCCCCTCACAGGGTATGACAACTCCCCCTCCTCCTACCTGAGGGATGGGGAGAGACTGAGTAGTTAAACGTCTAGCAATGCCCCTGAGTGTGTTGCGGAAATACATTTTATATATATATATATATATATATATATATATATATATATGTGTGTGTGTGTGTATATGTATATATTTATATATATATGTATATATATACTTATATATATATATATATATATATATATATATATATATATATTTATATATATATATATATATATATATATATATATTTATATATATATATATATATATATATATATATATATATATATATATATATATATCTCTCTCTCTCTCTCTCTCTCTCTCTCTCTCTCTATATATATATATATATATATATATATATATATATATAACCAAACACTTCCTCTTTATTTTATAGGGGAGCTAGCTCATCTTGCAGTACAACATGTAGAACCTTTACTCAGCATAACTATAAATAATGGAACAATATCCTACCTATCATTCAAGTGTTTGTCGAAAACTTTATGAATAAATGATAAAAAAAATATTTTCGTAAAGGGAACAGTATGTCACCGCCCTTCGACTCAGCTTTCATCCTGAATGCTAATGGTGAAGTGCATTAGTGGACATCTGTATAGCAGAGACTCGTATGACATCTGTCATTTGTTATTCATATCTCTATCCGGATGCAGATGAATATAATTGGTAGCATTATAGAACGCTTATGACTGGGCAATTTTTTGTATAATAATTATGATAATAATAATACATACATACATACATACAGACATATACCAAGGCACTTCCCCCAATTTTGGGGGGTAGCCGACATCAACAAATGAAACAAAACAAAAAAGGGGACCTCTACTCTATACGTTCCTCCAACCTAACCAGGGACTCAATAATAATAATAATAATAATAATAATAATAATAATAATAATAATAAAGGTTGGACTTTATTCGGAAAAATCAAGAGTATGACAGACCACTATTTATGACGTTTGTATTTTATGAGAAAGCTTTTGATTCTGTCAAAACTTCAGCGGCAATGAAAGCCCTTCAAAAATAAATAAATAAATAAATAAAAGTGAATAATAATAATAGTAATAATAATAATAATAATAATAATAAAGGTTTGGCTCAATTCGGGAAAATCAAGAGTATGACAGACCACTATTTATGACTTGTATTTTATGAGAAAGCTTTTGATTCTGTCAAAACTTCAGCGGCAATGAAAGCTCTTCAAAAATAAATAAATAAATAAATAAAAGTGAATAATAATAATAATAATAATAATAATAATAATAATAATAATAATAATAATAATAATAATAAAGGTTGGGCTTTATTCGGGAAAATCAAGAGTATGACAGACCACTATTTATGACGTCTGTATTTTATGAGAAAGCTTTTTATTCTGTCAAAACTTCAGCAACAATGAAAGCCCTTCAAAAAAAAAAATAGATAAAAAAGATGAATCTCATGTTAGAAGACTTGAAGACATTTATACAGGAGGTAAAACAATCCACTAGAACCTTAATGAAATTATTAATATGAGAGTAAATTTCTCCTTCGTATTTATACTGTAGCATCTACATAACATCCACAGACCTGGATAAGTTTACGGTATTTTTTTTTTTTTTTTTTTTTTTTTTTTTTTTTTTTTGATTAAACTCCTTTACCTTCCGGTTTTGGCAGGTATCATTCGTTCCCTCCCATGCCTTTAAGAAACTGGTTTCATGAATATCAGGTTTTTATTGTCCAAAGGTTCTTTCTCAAAGGCATTGCTCTGGGTCCGGTAGTGACGTTACACTTCATAGATTTATTAGAGTTACCCCATCCTCCTCCATTTTCTGAAAGGACTCGAACCATTCGTCGAAGCTCTTTGGAGCAAAGCAAGCAAAGATTATTTAGATGTTATCAAGAATACTTAAACCTTATTTGGCACAGATACCGTTGTAATAAAAGTTGTTCGTTATATTATTATTATTAGTAGTAGTAGTGGTAGTAGTAGTAGTAGTAGTAGTAGTATTTTTATTATTATGATTATTATTACTTGCTAAGCTACAACCCTAGTTGGAAAAGCAGGATGCTATAAGCCCAGGGGCTCCAACAGGGAAAATAGCCCAGTCAGGAAAGGAAACAATGAAAATTAAGATATTTAGAAAAGCAGGATGCTATAAGGCCAGGGGCTCCAACAAGGAAAATAGCCCAGTGAGGAAAGGAAACAAGGAAAAATAAAATGTTTTGCGAACAGTAACAACATTGAATTAAATATTTCCCATATAAACTATAAAACCTTTAACAAAACAAGAGTAAGGGAAATAAGGTAGAACAGTTTGCCTGAGTGTACCCTCAAGCAAGAGAACTCTAACCCAAGATAGTGGAAGACCATGGTACAAAGGCTATGGACACTACCAAATAGTGTCCTTGTAATGTAGACCAGACGTTGATTGCTGATTTGCTATATTGAGTAGCACATCTGACGTCATTGCAACAATTTTCTTGCAATGCTTTAATTGTGTTTGTATCGGAACACTATCCAGGCTCCCTGATCCACTGTTTTCTGTGATGTGTAGTTTTGGGAAGAGAAATAGAGAAATGTATTTATGTATTAATATATTTTCTGCATTGTATGTAAGTCCCAGTAACTGTGGGCATAGGTAAATATGCTAGATCTGTTTATTTATTGATTTGTTTATGCATTTGTTTATTTATTTTTTTATTTATTTATTTATTTATTGCATAGTTTTTGTTCAAGTCTTAGTTATTTAGGAATAGAGAGATGATATCTTGAATTTATCATTTCAAATAATGTTTGGAATTGTTATAAACAGTTTTCTACTATTTATTAGTACACACACACACACATATATATATATATATATATATATATGTGTATATATATGTATATATATATGTGTGTGTATATATATATACAGTATATATATATATATATATATATATATATATATATATATATATATATATATATATGTATATATATATGTGAGTGTATATATATATATATATATATATAATTATGTGTGTATATCATATTGACGTATGCACATATAATAATAATAATAATAATAATAATAACAATAATAATAATCATCATCATCATCGAAAGGCCTCTTGCACACTTTGTTTATTTCCCGAAACACACACACACACACACACATATATATATATATATATATATATATATATATATATATATGTATGTGTGTGTGTGTGTATATGTATACTTCTCTTATGAATTTGTTTCAGATTGCTATGCGAATAACAATGTCTTCAATCCCACTTCATTTATTTTCTACACCTGCAGCGGTTTGTCGAACAAAGGACAGTGGCTGATATAGGAACGGCAGGTGTACTCCCAAGGATGGGAGGAAGAGCTCTAGGCTACAGATTCTGAGGCTACGTACAATTATCAGTTGGATGGCCAGAGGAGAGAGAGAGAGAGAGAGAGAGAGAGAGAGAGAGATTAGAG
>NC_090731.1:175318374-175320730 GCF_036898095.1 Palaemon carinicauda | reverse complement strand
TATTATTATTATTATTATTGTTGTTGTTGTTGTAAGCAAAATTGTTCTCTAGTCTTGGGGTAGTGGCATAACTTCTGTACCATGGTCTTCCACTATCTTGGGTTAGAGTACTCTTGCTTGAGCGTGCTCTCAGACACTCTATTCTGTGTTTACTTTTTTCCCCTCCTCACTGGGTTATTTTTCCTGTTGGGGCATCCTGCTTTTTCAACTTGTGTTGTAGCTTAGCTAGTATTCATCATCATCTCTTCCTACGCCGATTGACGCAAAGGGCCTCTGTTAGATTTTGCTAGTCGTCTCCACTCAATACTTCTCCACTCGTCATCTCCTACTTCGCGCTTCATAGTCCTCAGCCACGTAGACCTGGGTCTTCCAACTCTTCTAGTGCCTCGTGGAGGCCAGGTGAACGTTTGGTGAACTAATCTCTCTTGGGGGAGTGCGAAGAGCATGGCCAAACCATCTCCATCTACCCCTCACCATGATCTCATCTACATATACTTCATATAGCACTCTAGTAATCTCTCTTATAGTAATAATAATAAAATGTTGCTTGATCTCGTTGCTTAAAGAAGAAAAATAATCTAATTGCCCTTTCGTTTAGACGAAATTTTAATGTTGAATAGTCAATTTTTTCAATGAACTTTATTTAGAACGAGAAATCTCATAAGTGTAATTTTTTTTAGATCATTTAATGTTGTTTACTCATAGTTGTGCCTCAAATACGTATAAATTGGCCTCAAATACGTACACATTTTTATCACATACTTAATTTGTTTATTGATTTACGTATCTCCTTCATTGAAATTGCCACAATCCATATCGAATTACGTTACGTAAGAGAGATGATCGATTTTGTAACATGAACTGGTTTCGCAACGATGCCAGCCGTCAACACATGTATGTATCTGTGTATGTATGTACGTATGTACGTGATGAAAAGAGAGCAAGAAAGACAAAGAGAAACAGTGACATTTATGTGTGTATGTATGCATGCACAAACGCACAGTATGTACGTGAGTGAAAAGAGAGAGAAAGACAAAGAGAAACGGTGACACATTTATTTTTGTATGTATGCATGCACGCGTACGTGTGTACGTGAGTAAAAGAGAAAGACAAAAAGAAACAGTGACATTTATGTGTGTATGTATGCATGCACGTAAGTACGTATATACGTGAGGTAAAATAGAGAGAAAGAAAGAGAGAAACAGTGACATATATGTATGTATGAATGCATGTAAGTACGTATGTACGTGAGTAAAAGACAGAGAAAGGTAAAAAGAAACAGTGACATTTATGTGTGTATGTATGCATGCACGTACATACAGTATGTACGTGAGTGAAAAGAGAGAGAAATACAAAGTGAAACAATGACACATTTTTGTGTGTATGTATGCACGTACGTATGTATGTATGTACGTGAGTAAAAGAGATAGAAAGGTTAAGAGAAACAGTGACACATTTATGTGTGTATGTATGCATGCACGTAAGTACGTATGTACGTGAATAAAACAGAGAGAAAGAGGGAGAGAAACGGTGACATTTATGTATGTATGCATGCACGTAAGTACGTATATACGTGAGTAAAAGAGAGAGAAAGACAAAGAGAAACAATGACACATTTTTGTGTGTATGTATGCCCGCATGTATATACATGAGTAGAAGAGATAGAATGGTAAAGAGAAACAGTGACATTTTTGTGTGTATATTTGCATGCACGTACGTATGTATGTACGTACGTGAGTGAAAAGAGAGAGAAAGACAAATAGAAACAGTTACATTAACTTGTGTATGTATGCATGCACGTGAGTACAGTGTGTACGTGAGTAAAATAGAGAGAAAGACAGAGACAAACAGTGACATTTATGTATGTATGCATGCACGTAAGTACGTGTGTACGTAAGTAAAAGAGAGAGAAAGATAAAGAGAAACAGTGACGCATTTATGTGTGTATGTATGCATGCACGTAAGTACGTGTGTACGTGAGTAAAAGAGAGAGAAAGACAAAGAGAAACAGTGACATTTATGTGTGTATGTATGCATGCACGTGAGTACAGTGTGTACGTGAGTAAAATAGAGAGAAAGACAGAGACAAACAGTGACATTTATGTATGTATGCATGCACGTAAGTACGTGTGTACGTGAGTAAAAGAGAGAGAAAGACAAAGAGAAACAGTGACATTTATGTGTGTATGTATGCATGCACGTAAGTACGTATGTACGTGAGTAGAAGAGATAGAAAGACAAAGAAAAAATAGTGACACATATGAGCATGTATGTATGCACGTACGTACGTAATGTACGTGAGTAAAATAGAGAAAAAAAGGGAAACAGTGGCACATATGTGCATGTATGTATACAC
>NC_090731.1:175290874-175295874 GCF_036898095.1 Palaemon carinicauda | reverse complement strand
AAATTTTGACGTTCTTCCTAAAATTTCTTTTTCACTTTTACTGATCATTCATATATTTATTTTTCTATTTTCATAGATTTTAAAACTGAATTTAGGTCTTCATAAAATTTCTTTCAATATTTTACTGATCATTCATATATTTATTTTTTCTATTTTAATAAATTTAAAAAATAAATTTTGACTTTCTTCCTAAAATTTCCTTTTCACTTTTACTGATCATTCATATAATTATATATTTTATCTATTTTTATCGATTTTAAACTTAAATTTTGACGTTCTCCCTAAAATTTCTTTTCCAATTTTACTGATTATTCATATATTTATTTTTTCAATTTTTATCTATTTTAAAACTAAATTTTGACATTCTTCTTAAAATTTCTTTTTAAATCTTACTGATCATTCTTATATTTATTTTTGTTTCTGTATATTTTAAAACTATATTTTGATCTCCCTAAATTTCTTTTTAAATTTTGCTGATCATTCATATATTTATTTTTTCAATTTTTATTGATTTTAAAACTATATTTGTTTTATAATTTACTAAGATTTATATTTATAATATTACTAGCTGGTAGATCTGACGGAGAAGATGTATTATTATGATTATTATTATTATTATTATTATTATTATTATTATTATTACTATTATTATTATTATTATTATTATTATTATTATTATTATTATTATTATTAAGCTAAAACCCAAGTTGGAAAAGCAGAATGCTATAAGGCCAGGGGCTCCAACAGGAAAAATAGCCCAGTGAGGAAAGAAATCAAAGGGGAAAAAAGTTTTTCTTCATTAGAAACTTTTAAATCTTACGGTGTTTTTTAATATCTGATGAATTTTATAGAATTTATTTGGAATAAAGGATTTGTAGTAGAAAAAATTGTCATATTCCAATGGTGTGCATTTTATAATTCTATTTAATAGTTCTTCCTTTGTTCGTAGGTTCGTAGACCGGTTGGCTATTATCCATCGCTCTAGAGAGAGAGAGAGAGAGGAGAGAGAGAGAGAGAGAGAGAGGCAAGCTTTTAAATCTTAAAGCGATATCGATATTCGATGATGTCAGTTGAAATTATTTGGAATAAAGGATTGGTGGTAGAATTTTTTTTTTGTCTCACTAGAGAGAGAGAGAGAGAGAGAGAGAGAGAGAGAGAGAGAATATGAAGCCTTTACCTCTTATTTGTTGTACTCAAATGAAAACACACAAATACGCAAGACACAAACACACACACACACACAGAGAATATGAAGCCTTTACTTCTTATTTGTTTGTACTCAAATGGAAACACACAGAAATGCACAAGACACAAACAGAGGAGAGAGAGAGAGAGAGAGAGAGAGAGAGAGAGAGAGCAAGCTTTTAAATCTTAAGGTGTTTCCAATATCTGATGAATTTTGTAGAAATTATTTGAAATAAAGGGTTGGCGGTAGAAATTTTTGTTAGTCGCACTACAGAGAGAGAGAGAGAGAGAGAGAGAGAGAGAGAGAAGATTTTAAATCTTATGGTGTTATTAATATTTGATAATTTTTGTAGTAATTATTTGGAATAAAGGATCAGTGGTAGAATTTCTTTATGTTCGCCGCATTTGAGAGAGAGAGAGAGAGAGAGAGAGAGAGAGAGAGAGAGAGAGAAGATTTTAGATCTACAGGATTTACAATATTCGATGACTTTTTGTAGAAATTATTTGGAATCAAGAATTGGCTGTGGAATTTTTTTTAGCCGTCCTACACACACACAGAGAGAGAGAGAGAGAGAGAGAGAGAGAGAGAGAGAGAGAAGATTTTAGATCTTAGGGTGTTTCGATTTCCGATGTTTGTAGAAATTATTTGGAATAAAGGTTTAGTGGTAGAAATGTTTTGTTGTTGTTCGTCGTGCTAGAGAGAGAGAGAGAGAGAGAGAGAGAGAGAGAGAGAGAGAGAGAATCTTTTAAACTCTTACGGGGTTTTCAATATTCGATCATTTTTGTAGAAATTATTTGGTATCAAGAATTGGCGGTTGAATTTTTTTAGCCACCCTACAGAGAGAGAGAGAGAGAGAGAGAGAGAGAGAGAGAGAGAGAGAGAGAGATTGGGGTTTTCGAACAGAGGAAACTAAGTAAGGACCACAATAATCATCTTATCCCCCGCGGTGCTTTACACGATCGCTAGCTATCGTTCAGGTAGCAGAATGTCGGAGGGAGTAAATGAGGAAATGGGGAAAATGTGATAATGTAAGAAGAGGAGCAGAAGGAAGTAGTAATCATGTAGCATCATTGGGGGGAGGGGGGGGGGTTTAGGTCCTTGGTTTAGCCAGTTGGTAGGACCTGGGGGAGGGGGGAGTGGTAACCCAGGACTCCTCCCAGCAGGATCCCTTATACCTGCGATTCTTGATTGGTGATTTGAAAGTTCCTGACCCACAAGATTTTTTTTTTTCTTTTTGTTTTTTTTCTTTTTGTTTTTATTTTCTTTTCTTTTGTGATATCAGACTTTGCGTGTATAACGCTCGTTACAGTATGGCATAGTGTTCTAGATGCAAGGAAGAATATTAGCTGTTTTGACCTTTCAGTTTTTTTTTTTTTTTTTTTTTTTTTTTTTTTTAGTTATATTTTCCCTCCTTTCAGCTTTTTGGAAAGTGGGGACATAGCAATCAGTTTTGTTGAAATGTATATACGTAGTTATACGATTCCTTATTCGTGTCTTACCTGTCTAATTTGATATACAGTTTTCATGGTGTAAAGAAAAACATTTTTAGAAAGCATTTATATTGGTGTATTCGATTTTTTAACATTTTAGAAAATATTTTTAATATCAATGCATTTGTTTTTTAGTTTTCATGGAATTTCGAATAAACATTTTTAGAAAGCATTTTTTATATTAATGCATTTGATTTTTAGTTTTTATGGAAATTCGATAGAAACATTTTTAGAAAGCATTTTTTATACTAATGCATTTGATTTTTATTTTTCATGGAATTTTGAAATAAATATCTTTAGAAAACAATTATGATATCAATGTATTTGATTTTTAGTTTTCATGGAATTTTGACATAAACATTTGTAGAAAGTATTTTTGATATTGATGTATTTGAATTTAGTTTTTATGGTTTCTACAAAAATATTTTTGAAAGTATTTGTAATATTCCATTTATTTCGTTTTTAGTTTTTAGGGAATTATGACAGATACATTTTACAAATCATTTGTAATATTATTGTATTTCAATTTTAATTTTTATGGAATTTCGACAGAAATATTTTACAAATCATTTGTAATATTAATGTATTTGAATAATAATGTTTATGGAATTTCGACAAAAAAAAACATTTTAGAAAGCATATGTAATATTAATGTATTTAATTTCTAGTTTTATGGAATGTCGACAAAAAACATTTTAGAAAACATTTTTAATATTTAATTTTTTTTTTATTTTAGTTTTTATTTAATTTCGACAGAAACATTTTACAAATCATTTGTATTATTAATACATTTGAAATTTTGATGTTTATGGAATTTCGACAAAAAACATTTTAGAAAGCATTTTTAATATTTAATGTTTTTTTTTTTAAATTTAGTTTTTTTAATATCGACAGAAACATTTTACAAAGCATTTGTATTATTAATACATTTGAAATTTTGATGTTTATGGAATTTCGACAAAAAAACATTTTAGAAAGCATTTTTAATATTGATATTTTTTAAATTTTAATGTTTATGGAATTTCGACAAAAAAAAACATTTTAGAAAGTATAAGTAACATTAAAAAAACAAGCAAAAAAACAAAAAACGTTGTTTTCTTCAAGCGAGGGTTTTAAACGACAAACAAGTTAAAAGTGTCAGCTAATTATAACCTTTGATATTAATTACTGTTTTTGTTTTTTCCAGGTGTGAGCTGAGCTAGCAGTTTGACCCGGAGATGGAAATAAGGTAACGTACAATTAAGAAGCCAATTAACGCTAATGATTTATTACCTTTTCACCTGTTATAGTCAGTTTTTTTTTTTTTTTTTTTTTTTTTTTTTTTTTTTTTTTGGTCAAAGACGTTATATCTATTGATGGTGTTCACAACTTTCACTATAGTTTTACCCTATTTTTACCTCCGCCAACGAAGTTGGAAGGTTATATTTTACCCCCAGTTTGTTTTTTTATGTTTGATTGTGAACAGCTTCCTGATCACAGAGTTTATAGAAGAGTAGTGAAACTTGTGGGGATTAACTTTTATGTAAAAGCTGGAAATTATTAAATTTTTGGAAGGTCAAGGTCAAAGGTCAAGGTCACGGTCAAATGATTGTGAACAGTTTCCTGACCACAGACTTTATTGAAGAGTTGTGAAACTTGCTGGATTAACTTTTATGTATAAAGCTGGAAATTATTACATTTTTGGAAGGTCAAGGTTAATGGTCAAGGTCACGGTCAAATGATTGTGAACAGATTCCTGACCACAGACTTTATAGAAGAGTAGTGAAACTTGCAGGGATTAACTTTTATATAAAAAATGGAAATTATTAAATTTTTGGAAGGTAAAAGTCAAAATTCAAGGTCACGGTCAAGCAAAATGTCCAATTCACATAATCAGCCATAAGTTTGAACATCGTTGTCACTGAGACTTCAAACTTGGTTCATATTTTAATATATGAAAATCCACGCCAATTGATACATGTTAAGGTCAAAGGTCAAGGTCAAAGTCGAGCAAAATCTCCAATTCACGTAATCAGTCATAAGTTTGGACATCGTTGTCACAGAGATTTCAAACGAGGTTCATATCTGAGTTTATAAAAAATCCGCGTCAATTGATACATGTTAAGGTCAAATATCAAGGTCAAAGTCGAGCAAAATCTCCAATTCACGTAATCAGTCATAAGTTTGGACGTCGATGTCGCAGAGATTTCAAACTTGGTTCATTATTTTAGTATATGAAAATCCACGACAATTGATACATGTTAAGGTCAAAGGTCAAGGTCGAGAAATAAGCTGCCGCGACGGAGGTCTGCGCTCTACTGAGTGCCCCTTTAGTCTTCAGATGT
>NC_090731.1:175280874-175283374 GCF_036898095.1 Palaemon carinicauda | reverse complement strand
AATTTTAGGAGAGAGAGAGAGAGAGAGAGAGAGAGAGAGAGAGAGAGAGAGAGAGAGAGAGAGAGATTAATTATAAATTCAAGACAGATTTTGTATTAGAAAAATTACGATAATAAAATATAGAATTTTAGGGGAGAGAGAGAGAGAGAGAGAGAGAGAGAGAGAGAGAGAGAGAGAGAGAGAGAGAGAGAGAGAGAGAGATCAATTCTAAATTCAAGACTAAGATTTTATATTAGAAAAATTACGATAATAAAATTTAGAATTTTAGGAGAGAGAGAGAGAGAGAGAGAGAGAGAGAGAGAGAGAGAGAGAGAGAGAGAGAGAGAGAGAGAGAGAGAGAGAGAGAGAGAAAGGCGAATTCAGGCGAAAGAAAAAATAATGAGATGGAGACAGAACTTGTTTCTCCAGCGAGATTGCTATTAAAAAAGAGAAAGAGTTGGGAGAGTAAAATCACAGATTTAATTTTTTCCCTTTTAAGGTTGAATGTTTAAATGCCACTCATGAATGGCAGAGGCAAGGAACAGTGACATTGCCCTATCAAACCTAACAATGCCCTAGAGACTGACCATATACACATATGATCAGCGTCCAAGTCCCCTCTCCATCCAAGCTAGGACCAAGGAGAGCCAGGCAATGTCTGGTGATAACTCAGCAGATAGACCTATAGGCTCCCCAAACCCCCCATCCTTAGCTCACAAGGATGGTGAGGTTGCAGCGACCAAATGAAATAACGAGTTTGAGCGAGGTTTGAACTCCAGTTTGGCGATCACCAGTCTGGGACTTTACCACCTAGACCACCCCAACTTCATATTTTCCTATTTAATTTTGTTTAATAGAAATAATGAGAAGAGATTAGTTATACGAACTGTTTTTTCTCTTTCTTAAATGTAGCTAAAACTTTATCCCTGGCGTATTGTTCTTACTAACTCGTTTATTTACAAACTATTTGCTTTTAGTTAAAACAAGCGTCTTTTCTTCTTCGTCTTTTTCTTTTCATGATGTTTCAACTAATTGCTAAAAACTTCATTCATTGCTGAACAATTGAAAAAAGTATTTTTCAAATTTTAGGATCCTCTCTCTCTCTCTCTCTCTCTCTCTCTCTCTCTCTCTCTCTCTCTCTCTCTCTCTCTCTCTCTCTCTCTCTCTCTCTCTCTCTCTCAAGAGCTGTAAACTAAACCGCTGTTTAGAAAATTTAAAGAAAAAGGTACCTTATTATTATTATTATTATTATTATTATTATTATTTGCTAAGCTACAACCATAGTTGGAAAAGCAGGATGCTATAAGCCCAGGGGATCCAACAGGGAAAATAGGCCAATGAGGGAAGGGAACAAGGAAAAACAAAATATTTTAAAAACAGTAACAACATTACAATAAACATTTCCTATACAGACTATAAAAACAAAAGTTAAAAGCGGCTAAACCACACTTTGCATTACTTTTACTAATAATTAACTTTCCAAACTATTCCCTACCATGGTTAGTTAACTAATTGTCCTCACTCTTCTTTCATCCATTTTTTTATCAGCTAAAAAATATTTTTAGTCAAGAAGTTTAACTTCTAAAAATTGGGTAGATTTGGAGAGCTAATGATATATGCCCCTCAAGACACATGGAAAGTACAGATAAATTTATAATTTCTTATAAATTACGACTGTTCTGGACGTGTTTAATACACGCTCGTACACTATAGTCAATTTATTTTGATGAGGCGCATTTGCACCGACTCGCAGTGGTGCCCTTTTAGCTCTGAAAAGTTTCCTGATTGCTGATTGGTTAGAATTATCTTGTCCAACCAATCAGCGATCAGGAAATTTTTCTGCGCTAAAAGGGCACCGCTGCGAGTCGGTGCAAATCTGCCTCGCTAAAAGAAATGGACTATAGTGCTATTGTTTTTTTTTTTATCTCTCGCTATCTCCCGCACTGATATTAGAAAAACCTGTTTAAGCTTGCCATTTCATGTTTCATGTTTGAATTTTTGTGACATTGTTGTTCTCAACTGATTGTATACAATCTCGTTATCTGTTTAATAAACCTCGCCTGCATTCACCTCACCTCTTTTCCCCTAGAACCTGACAATTACGTTATTATTATTATTATTATTATTATTATTATTATTAGCTAAGCTGCAATCCAAGAGGGAAAAGCAAGATGCTATAAGCCAAAGGGCTTCAACAGGGAAAAAATAGCCTAGTGAGGAAAGGAAATTATTATTATTATTACTAGTTAATCTACAATCCAAGTTGGAAAAGCAAGAGGTTATAAGCCAAAGGGCTCTAACAGGGTAAAAATAGCCCAGTGAGGAAAGGAAATAAGGAAATAAATAACGATATAAGATTGATTGATTGATTTGAAGTTTTCTGGCATCCTGACATCTAAGGTCATTGACGCCGATAACGATATAAGAAGTTACAAACAATTGTAAAAAATCGATGTAATAATGATGAAATAAGAAGAATGGCAGGTGTAGTGAAGATTACTGAGATGATAAGAGTGTCACG
>NC_090731.1:175263374-175275874 GCF_036898095.1 Palaemon carinicauda | reverse complement strand
TCCTGAACTGGAGTAAAAGAAAATTGGTTTCCATGCTAAGGGTTCTGGCTAGAAAATTTAGCTATAATTGACTATTAATAACAGGTCAATTGAAGGGCATTATTGTATATTAGCTCTGAAAAAAATAGACCAAAAATTATTATTTTAGGTCATGTGAGTCTTTGTTTGTTAAAGATAGATGTTATAATCCATTATTTCATGGATTTTAGACAATACTTTAGTATAGATAACAGGGCAGTTGAGGAGCCTTAAGGTATAGTATTGACTGAAAATATATGGACTAAAAATAACTATTTAAGGTCATGTGAGGCTCTGTTTATTATATGTATAAGTTATAACTCATCATTTTATGGATTTTGGACAATACGTTTTTGTAGATAGCAGGGCAATTGAAGAGCCTTAAGATATAATGTTTGCTCTGAAAAAAATCCTACCAAAAATAAATATTTTAGGTCAAGTGAGTCTCTGTTTTTATGTATAAGTTATAAATCATCATTTTATGGATTTTGGACAATACTTTATTGTAGATAACAGGGCAGTTGGAAGACAAGGTATAATATTTGCTCTTGAATCATTGGACCAAAAATAACTTTTAGTTCAAGTTAGTCTCTCTTTATATGTATAAGATATAACTCATCATTTTAGGGAATTATAGGTAGAGGTTCTAATTCATCACTTTAGGGAATTCACATAATACTTCAATATAGATAACTGGGCAATTGAGATACCTTAAGGTATACTATTTGCTCTGAAAGAAATCGGACCAAAAATAACTATTTTACGTCAAACGAGTCTCTGCTTATATGTATACCTTATAAATCATCATTTTTTTGATTTTGGACAAAACTTTACTATAGATAACTGAGTAATTGAAAGACCTTAAGGTATAACATTTTGCTCTGAAATCATTGGACTCAAAAGAACGATTTTGGGTCAAGTTAGTCTCTGTTTATATGTATGTATAAGTTATAACTAGACATAGAGAGAATTTGGATATATTCACTGATGTCGAAAGAATAAATTTCCAATTGATAACTCAGTTCTTAAAACTTATTTATTTTTTCCTCTCAGGGTTAGAGACCTTTTGAACTTAACATGTAAATACAAATGACAAAAACGGTATCCGTATAAAGAAAGAGTTTTTTTTTTTTTTTTAACCATGGATTTTAAAAAAGGTTTTCTGGTGTATATAACTCTGCCTTTACATGGAACAGTAAATTATGCGTGTAAAAGTTTCGCAATTTAAAATGATGGAAGCCCAGAGAACACAAGATCTCTAATGAGGTTTGAGGTGTGCAAATTTTTTTTTTTTTTTCTTTTTTTTTTTTTTTTTGCTGAAGGAGACTATAGTTTTTTTTTTTTAATGGAAAATAGATAAAAAAGTTAAAACTGAGTTGAAGAAATGAGAAATGAGGGGAGTGTCTGTTATGTAAAATCTATGACAGTCTTTGGTCTTAATATGATTTGATTGATCATTAATTTTTCGTTAATGTTAAAACATATCAATTCATTTTGATGGATAAAATCCGAATATAATCTATGCCAGCGATAGGAAATTATCTGTTATCAATACGAAGGTAAAGTACGCGCTGAATATAATCTATACGAGCGATAGGAAAATAGCTCATAGCAAGACCAATATAAAGTAATCGTGCAGAATATAATCTATTCCAGCGATAGGAAAATAGCTCATAGCGACACGAAGGTAAAGTAATCGTGCAGTACCTAATCTATGCCAGCGATAGGAAAGTAGCTCATAGCGACAGGAAGGTAAAGTAATCGTGCAGTACCTAATCTATGCCAGCGATACGGAAGTAGCTCATAGCGACACGAAGGTAAAGTAATCGTGCAGTATTTAATCTATGCCAGCGATAGGAAAGTAGCTCATAGCGACAGGAAGGTAAAGTAATCGTGCAGTACCTAATCTATGCCAGCGATACGGAAGTAGCTCATAGCGACACGAAGGTAAAGTAATCGCACAGTATCTAATCTATGCCAGCGATAGGAAAGTAGCTCATAGAAACACGAAGGTAAAGTAATCGCGCAGTATCTAATCTATGCCAGCGATAGGAAAGTAGCTCATAGCGACACGAAGGTAAAGTAATCGTGCAGTATCTAATCTATGCCAGCGATAGGAAAATAGCTCATAGCTAATCTATGCCAGCGATAGGAAAATAGCTCATAGCGACACGAAGGTAAAGTAATCGTGCAGTACCTAATCTATGCCAGCGATAGGGAAGTAGCTCATAGCGACACGAAGGTAAAGTAATCGTGCAGTACCTAATCTATGCCAGCGATAGGGAAGTAGCTCATAGCGACAGGAAGGTAAAGTAATCGGGCAGTACCTAATCTATGCCAGCGATAGGGAAGTAGCTCATAGCGACAGGAAGGTAAAGTAATCGGGCAGTACCTAATCAATGCCAGCGATAGGGAAGTAGCTCATAGCGACAGGAAGGTAAAGTAATCGGGCAGTACCTAATCTACAGTATGCCAGCGATAGGAAAGTAGCTCATAGCGACAGGAAGGTAAAGTAATCGCGCAGTACCTAATCTATGCCAGCGATAGGAAAGTAGCTCATAGCAACACGAAGGTAAAGTAATCGTGCTCTATCTAATCTACAGTATGCCAGCGATAGGAAAGTAGCTCATAGCAACACGAAGGTAACGTAACCGTGCAGAATATAATCTATGCCATAGCTCATAGCAACACGAAGGTAACGTAACCGTGCAGAATATAATCTATGCCAGCGATAGGAAAATAGTTCATAGCAACACGAAGGTAAAGTAATCGTGCAGAATATAATGTATGCCAGAGATAGGAAAATAGCTCATAGCAACACGAAGGTAACGTAACCGTGCAGAATATAATCTATGCCATAGCTCATAGCAACACGAAGGTAACGTAACCGTGCAGGATATAATCTATGCCAGCGATAGGAAAATAGCTCATAGCAACACGAAGGTAAAGTGATCGTGCAGAATATAATTTATGCCAGCGATAGGAAAATAGCTCATAGCAACACGAATGGAAAGTAATCGTGCAGAATATAATTTATGCCAGCGATATGAAAATAGCTCATAGCAACACGAAGGTAAAGTAATCGTGCTCTATCTAATCTACAGTATGCCAGGGATAGGAAAGTAGCTCATAGCAACACGAAAGTAAAGTAATCGTGCAGAATATAATCTATGCCAGCGATATGAAAATTGCTGATAACAACACGAACGTAAAGTAATCGTGCAGTATATAATCTATGCCAGCGATAGGAAAATAGCTCATAGCAACACGAAGGTAACGTAACCGTGCAGAATATAATCTATGCCAGCGATAGGAAAATAGCTCATAGCGACACGAAGGTAAAGTAATCGTGCAGAATATAATCTATGCCAGCGACATTAAAATAGCTCATAGCAACACGAAGGTAAAGTAATCGTGCAGAATATGATCTATGCCAGCGACATTAAAATAGCTCATAGCAACACGAAGGTAAAGTAATCGTGCAGAATATGATCTATGCCAGCGATAGGAAAATAGCTCATAGCAACACGAAGGTAAAGTAATCGTGCAGAATATGATCTATGCCAGCGATAGGAAAATAGCTCATAGCAACACGAAGGTAAAGTAATCGTGCAGAATATAATCTATGCCAGCGATAGGAAAATAGCTCATAGCAACACGAAGGTAAAGTAATCGTGCAGAATATAATCTAAGAAGGTTAAATAATCGTGCAGAATATAATCCATGCCAGCGATAGGAAAATTGCTCATAGCAACACGAAAGTAAAGTAATCGTGCAGAATATAATCTATGCCAGCTATAGGAAAATTAGCTCATAGCAACACGAAGGTAGAATAATCGTGCAGAATATAATCTATACCAACTATAGGAAAATAGCTCATAGCAACACGAAGGTAAAGTAATCGTGCAGAATATAATGCATGCCAGCGATAGGAAAATTGCTCATAGCAACACGAAGGTAAAGTAAACGCAGAATATAATCTATGCCAGCAATCGTGCAGAATATAATGTATGCCAGCGATAGGAAAATTACTCATAGCAACACGAAGGTAAAGTAAACGCAGAATATAATCTATGCCAGCATTAACAAAATATCTCATAGCAACAAGAAGGTAAAGTAATCCTGCAGAATATAATCTATGCCAGCAGTAGGAAAATAGCTCATAGCAACACGAAGGTAAAGTAATCGTGCAGAATATAATCTATGCCAGCGATATGAAAATTGCTCATAGCAACACGAAGGTAAAGTAATCGTGCAGAATATAATCTACGCCAGCGATAGGAAAAAAGCTCATAGCAACACGAAGGTAAAGTAAACGCAGAATATAATCTATGCCAGCGATAGGAAAATTGCTCATAGCAACACGAAGGTAAAGTAACCGTGCAGAATATAATCTATGCCAGCGATAGGAAAAAAGCTCATAGCAACACGAAGGTAAAGTAAACGCAGAATATAATCTATGCCAGCGATAGGAAAATTGCTCATAGCAACACGAAGGTAAAGTAATCGTGCAGAATATAATCTATGCCAGCGATAGGAAAATAGCTCATAGCAACACGAAAGTAAAGTAATCGTGCAGAATATAATCTATGCCAGCTATAGGAAAATAGCTCATAGCAACACGAAGGTAAAGTAATCGTGCAGAATATAATCTATGCCAGCTATAGGAAAATTAGCTCATAGCAACACGAAGGTAAAGCAATCGTGCAGTGTTATTGAGGGCAGTCATATACTACGGTTTTCTCATAAACGAAGCCCAGTAAAGGGAGCAATTGCCAAAAAAAAAAAAAAAAAAAAAAAAGTAACTTCGTAGCGCCGTTGGGAGCGGTCAACTATACTGGTTAGCCGCCAAATTATACCGCAACCCCCCGGCCGAACTCTCCCGCACTCTCCCGTACTGCCGTAGGGTGAACTCGACTTACCTGGGCTTTTTTTACTCTCCTGTGTGTACCTGTTTTGGTTGTGTTGGATGATTTGCATATCAGTTCTTTCTCTTTATTTGCTGTTAACCTTTTTTTTGTACATTGATCAGAAGAACCAAACAGCTTTATCCGGGCTTTGGTGAACGATTGTCTTCTGTTTGATATTTCGCTTTTTGTTGTATGATTTGCATGCGAATGCTTTCTTTATATTTGCTATTTGTCTTAGAGTTCTCTTGCTTGAGGGTACACTCGGGCACACTGTTCTATCTTTATTTTCACTGAAGTTTTTATAGTTTATATATGAAAGATTTATTTTAATGTTGTTACTGTTCTTAAAATATCTTATTTTAATTGTTCATTGCTTCTCTTGTAGTTTGTTTCCTTATTTTCTTCCTCAGTGGGTTATTTGTCAACGTTGGAGTCATAGGGCTTATAGCATCCTGATTTTCCAACTAGGGTTGTAGTTTAGCTAGTAATAATAATAATAATAATAATAATAATAATAATAATAACCATAATAATAATAATAATAATGATAATAATTAATAATAATAATAATGATAATAATAATAATAATAAAAATAACAATAATAATAATAATAAATAATAATAATACTAATAATGATAATAATGATAATAATAATAATAATGATGATAATTAACACCACCACCACTAACAACAACAACAACAACAATAATAATAATAATAATAATAATAATAATAATAATAATAATAATAATAATAACACCAGAAACACCAAACGAATTGGTCTGGCCTCGGTGAACGACTCTCTTCTATATGATAATCTTCTTTTGCATTATTTAGAATGAAGAGAAGTTTTACTCGAGTACAAAGGATCGCTTCTAGCAGTATGACCTCTTCACTTTCTTTCCTTCAAAGAGTCTATTACGTTTTTGTATCGTCTGTAATTATTTTTGAAACGGATGGCATATTACTGTTTAGTTTTCGATTACGGTGTTCTGTTTCGTTATTACGTTTTTTCTATAATAGAAAACGGCTTAAAGTTGAGTAAATGTCTAGACGAAGATACTTGAAAAAATTTATTCGAAAACTGAAGATAAATGGGATCTATTATTATTATTATCATTATTATTATTATTATTATTGTTGTTGTTGTTGTTGTTGTTAATGATTATTATTATTATCAATTATTATTATTATTTATATTATTATTATTAATTATTATTATTATTATTATTATTATAATTATTGTTGTTGTTGTTGTTGTTGTTGTCATTATTATTATTAATATTATTATTCTAATTATTGTTATTATTATTATTATTATTATTATTAATTATTATTATTATTAATTATTATTATTATTAATTATTATTATCATTATAATTATTATTATTATTGTTGTTGTCATTATTTTTATTAATATTATTATTCTAATTATTATTATTATTATTATTATTATTATTATTATTATTATTATTATTATTACTAGCTAAACTACAACCCTAGTGTGTAAAAGTAGGATATATATCATATTCTCTAAAATCGAGTTGTCCCTTGGCCGAACGTTTGGTTTTGGGAAAGTAAGACAATGATCCTTACACCTGTCGAATTGGAAAGGATACTTCAGTTCACACATCTCTTGCACGAAGTATCTCAACTCCATCTCCTTTTTCGTCTCGGGGGTATCCTTCTCCCTCCTTAGGGCATCTTACAGCGCCTTTGTATCCTCCCTTTACCTGTGGGGTTTCACTAAGGGGTTCAAGGAGGTTTTGCGGATAAAATGATACCACGCTCTGTTGCTAGTTCGGGGCTGGGGAGGCGTCCCGAAGAAGGATCCTTCTACTTGTTGGGGTTCCTATCATGGCGTCGGACATCCCTAGAAGATCCCTAGGGATAATTGAAGTCCGCTTCTTCGCTTGCCACATGACCGGGATTCTTCAACACGTCTAACCTCTCTTCTCTTCCCTCCTCTCTCTCTCTCTCTCTCTCTCTCTCTCTCTCTCTCTCACTGAAAAAGTTCATATTTTGGAATATACAATAACAATAGTGTCTCTCTCTCTCTCTCTCTCTCTCTCTCTCTCTCTCTCTCTGAAAAAGTTGATATTTTGGAATATACAATAACAATAGTGTCTCTCTCTCTCTCTCTCTCTCTCTCTCTCTCTCTCACTGAAAAAGTTGATATTTTGGAATATACAATAACAATAGTGTTCTCTCTCTCTCTCTCTCTCTCTCTCTCTCTCTCTCTCTGATCAGGATTTATGGAGAAGATTTGAGATAAGAAGAGCAAGGCAGTGTCACTGAGAAAGTTGATATTTGGAATATCCAATGACAATAGCTCTCTCTCTCTCTCTCTCTCTCTCTCTCTCTCTCTCTCTCTCTGAAAAAGTTGATATTTTGGAATATACAATAACAATAGTGTTCTCTCTCTCTCTCTCTCTCTCTCTCTCTCTCTCTCTCACTGAAAAAGTTGATATTTTGGAATATACAATAACAATAGTGTTCTCTCTCTCTCTCTCTCTCTCTCTCTCTCTCTCTCTCACTGAAAAAGTTGATATTTTGGAATATACAATAACAATAGTGTTCTCTCTCTCTCTCTCTCTCTCTCTCTCTCTCTCCTCTGATCAGGATTTATGGAGAAGATTTGAGATAAGAACAGCCAGTCAGTGTCACTGAGAAAGTTGATATTTTGGAATATCCAATAACAATACTCTCTCTCTCTCTCTCTCTCTCTCTCTCTCTCTCTCTCTCGTTTACCAGATGGTATTGAAGTTCTCTTTTATTAGGGGTTTAAACTTTTTTTTCTAGATGTTAAATTTACGCCGTTACGACGAGTATGAGCTGAAAACATGAACATTTTGACCAGCGTTTTATACAGTTGTTAGAAAGAACTTATTTATAATCGTTTTTAACAATTTATTTTAATCATATATATATATATATATATATGGATATATATATATATATATATATAAGTAATATATATATATATATATATTATATATATATATATATATATAAATGTATATATATATATATATATATATAGCATAATTAGATTATCAAATCTTATGCATAGTACAATTGTTCATTACCGCCATTTAAAACTACTTGTTGCTGTTTCAAGGAAACTTAAGTTAAATTCATATAGAAAATGAGGGCGGTAATTGCATGTAAAATTGCCAAATTTACGTGTGTTGGTCCCTGATTTTTTCCTTGAAAAAATTAGCGGTATGGTGACAGTGCAATTGTTTGTCTGTAATGGCAGTGGTGGTCAGACTACTATTATTAAGCGAATTACAGCTGAAATAATAGTAGTAGTACTAATGGCAGTAGTTTTCTTATCTCCATTGAAGTGTTATTGTGTGATTGACATAAGCAATATTAAAAAATCATATGACTTTATGATTGACATAAGCAATATTAAACTTATTTCTCTCTCTCTCTCTCTCTCTCTCTCTCTCTCTCTCTCTCTCATACTTTGATTTAATTTTTGTCATAACCTTTTAATTCGTAAATGAACTTTCGAACTTAATCTCTCTCTCTCTCTCTCGTACTTTGATTTAATTTTTTATAACCTTTTAATTCGCAAATGAACTTTCGAACTTAATCTCTCTCTCTCTCTCTCTCTCTCTCTCTCTCTCTCTCGTACTTTGATTTAATTTTTTTCATAACCTTTTTATTCGTAAATGAACTTTCGAACTTAATCTCTCTCTCTCTCTCTCTCTCTCTCTCTCTCTCTCTCTCATACTTTCATTTAAAACTGTTTTCGTAACTTTTTAAATCGTAAATGAACTCTCTCTCTCTCTCTCTCTCTCTCTCTCTCTCTCTCTCTCATACTTTGATTTCATTTTTTTCATAACCTTTAAATTCGTAAGTGAACTTTCGAACTTCATCTCTCTCTCTCTCTCTCTCTCTCTCTCTCTCTCATACTTTGATTTAACTTTTTTCATAACCTTTTAATTCGTACACGAACTTTCGAACTTAATCTCTCTCTCTCGCTCCTCTCTCTCTCTCTCTCTCTCTCTCTCTCTCTCTCTCTCCCTTAGGTATCACTTCGTTCTTCTTAATTATCTTCACGGTCGACTTGTGGTGATGGTTGTCTCAGATATCAGTTCCAGACCAGATTTTTTTTTTTTTTTTTTTTTTTTTTTAGTGGTCTGTATCCAAAATGGTTCATATATGAAGACAGAGCTGTTCTTTGTGCTCTTTGTCCATTGTCGTCTTGTTTTTTTTTTCTTTCTTTTTACATCACCTTGTATGAGTTGAGGAGACGGGTCATCTTGGAGACGTGACCTTTGACCTTAAAATAAAAGTGAGGTCGAGAACACCTGGTTAGATGTTTGTGCGTAAATTGTGGGAAGGTTTTTTAACTCCCCATCGTCATAGATGCTTTTGTTCTTAATACTAGGTGTGCACCATATTCTAATTGTCATGCCGTCTCCATCGTTTATTTATTTCCCTATTTCCTTTCCTCACTGGGCTATTTTTCCCTGTTGAACATCGATCACATATTTAACACGTAGATTACCAAACAATTCTTCTTCGCTCAAGGGGTCAACTACTGCACTGTAATTGTTCAGTGGCCACTTTCCATTTGGTAAGGGTAGAAGAGACTCTTTAGCTGTAGTAAGCAACTCTTCCAGGAGAAGGAGGCTCCAAAATCAAACTATTATTCTCTAGTCTTGGGTAGTGCCATAGCCTCTGTACCATGGTCTTCCACTGCCTTGGGTTAGAGTTCTCTTCCTTGAGGATACACTCGGGCACACAATTCTATCCAATTTCTCTTCCTCCTTGTTAATAAAGTTCTTATAGTTTATATAGGAAATATTTTATCCCAGTGAGGAAAAGAAATAAGGTAATAATTAAATTATATAATTAATGAACTATTAAAGCAAAGTATGTTGAGAACAGTAACAACATGAAGATTGATCATTCATG
Source organism: Palaemon carinicauda (assembly GCF_036898095.1). Classification (NCBI taxonomy): domain Eukaryota; kingdom Metazoa; phylum Arthropoda; class Malacostraca; order Decapoda; family Palaemonidae; genus Palaemon; species Palaemon carinicauda. The sequence goes on along the minus strand of NC_090731.1, from coordinate 175,266,010 downwards.
TATAAACTATAACGAGAGACTCATTCCCTCCCCCCCCCCCCTTGTTCAGTATAAAAACATTTTCTGCAAGTTTGAACTTTTGAAGTTATATTAGTTATGCAGGTTAACTTTGGTAAGCATCAATCACAAATGAATATTTGTCAATCTATTTGCAAATTATTAGGACTAGAATTGCATGAATAAATGTATATAGAGTGAAAGATATATATAACAATCAACCTATGAGAAACAAGCAGACGAAGAAGAAAAAACCATAAGAAAAGGAAGAAACAGAAGACAATTGATAGAAAACAACAAGAAAAGGAAGAAACAAGAAGACAATAATGAGAAAATGATAAGGAACTGAAGAAATAAGAAGACAATAATAAGAAAAAAACGATAAGAAAAGTAAGAACCAAGAAGACTATTTTGAAAAAACGATAAGAAAAGAAAGAAACAAGAAGACGAATGAGAGAAAACGATAAGAAAAGAAAGAAACAAGAAGACGAATAAGAAAAAACGATAAGAAACGGAAGAAACAAGAAGACGATTGTGAGAAAACGATAAGAAAAGTAAGAAACAAGAAGACAATAATGAGAAAACGATAAGAAAAGGAAGAAACAAGAAGACGAATAAGGAAAAACGATAAGGAAAGGAAGAAACAAGAAGACGAATGAGAGAAAACGATAAGAAAAGGAAGAAATAAGGAGACGAATAAGAGAAAACAATAAGGAAAGGAAGAAGAAACAAGAAGACGATTAAGAGAAAGCAACAGGAAAACTAAAAAACAAGAAGACGAATAAGAAAAAAACAATAACAAGAAAAGTAAGAAACAAGAAGACGAATAAGAAAAAAACAACAAGAAAAGGAAGAAACAAGAAGAAGAATAAGAGAAAACAATAAGAAAACTAATAAAAAAACCAGAAGACGAATAAGAAAAAACAAGAAAAGGAAGAAACAAGAAGACGAATAAGAAAAAAACAACAAGAAAAGGAAGAAACAAGAAGAAGAATAAGAGAAAACAATAAGAAAACTAATAAAAAAACCAGAAGACGAATAAGAAAAAACAAGAAAAGGAAGAAACAAGAAGAGGATTAAGAGAAACGATAAGAAAACTAAAAATAAGAAGACGAATAAGAAAAAAACACCAAGAAAAGGAAGAAACGAGAAGACGATTAAGAGAAAACGATAAGAAAAATCATGTTGAGGGGAGTACCTGGGTCCAACCTCCAGCAAGGGGTCAGGGGTGGGCATTGCCCTTAAGATGCTGTCTCTGTTGTTGTTGTTGTTGTTGTTGTTGTTGTTGTTGATCCCAGTGATGATGATGATGATGATGATGATGTTCCTCTCATCTAAATTTTGCACACCAGCTCTTTGAGAACTCACAGTTGTTATTGTTGTTGTTGTTGTTGTTGTTGTTGATCCCAGTGATGATGATGATGATGATGTTTATCTCATCTAAATTTTGCACACCAGCTCTTCGAGAACTCATCTTGTGGGAATTGTTGTCGTTCGTAGCTGGGTTTCGGCAAAATTTGCTGACCCAGCATTTCCGTTTTGGCTCGGTCAGCTCCTGATTGCAGTTTTGTTTACAAATCTTTCCCTTTAAGCAATTTCTTTAAATGGCTGATTTGTTGCTTTGGTAGAGGAACTGGCATATTCTCTCACTCTCTCTCTCTCTCTCTCTCTCTCTCTCTCTCTCTCTCTCTCTCATAACCTTTTAATTCGTAAAGAATCTCTCTCTCTCTCTCTCTCTCTCTCTCTCTCTCTCTCTACACCTTGATTTAAAATTATATTTTTCATAACCTTTTAATTTGTAAAGGAAGACACTCTCTCTCTCCATACCTTGATTTAATACTATATTTTTCATAACCTTTTAATTCGTGAAGGAACACTCTCTCTCTCTCTCTCTCTCTCTCTCTCTCTCTGTCTGTCTGTCTCTCTCTCTCTCTCTCTCTCTCTCTCTCTCTCTCTCCAAAACCTTTTAATTCGTAAGGGAACTCTCTCTCTCTCTCTCTCTCTCTCTCTCTCTCTCTCTCTTCATACCTTGATTTAAAACTATATTTTTCATCAGAAGCCAATGCCTGGCCCTCCTTGGTCCTAGCTTGGGTGGAGAGGGGCTCTGGCGCTGATCTTATGTACATATGGTCAGTCTCTAGAGCATTATCCTGCTCGATAGGGCAATGTCACTGTCCCTTGCTTCTGTCATTCATGACGGCCTTTAAACCTTGAAAAAGCACTTAAACCACAGGTACTGTTCTTTGAATAAATATTCCTAATTTTGCCATTGAGTGTTAGTCTATCTGTAAGATAATAAATCTGATGGTAGCAAATTGAAACAGGGGAGCCTTTGTAGGGTGACGGCCAGATCCCGTAGAAAACGGGAATATTCTGAACTGTGGCCGTCGTTCTAAAAACGATTTTGACGGGAGAAGCTAACTTAAAATACCCACCTACCCTATGCTAAAAGCCGTATCCTTACAGAGGGGGGGGGGGGGAATAATCCAATAGTGTATAATGAATACAGGACTGTTTATTTGGAATAATCCAATAGTGTATAATGAATACAGGACTGTTTATTTGGAATAATCCAATAGTGTATAATGAATGCAGGGCTGTTTATTTGGAATAATCCAATAGTGTATAATGAATGCAGG
>NC_090731.1:175259905-175262874 GCF_036898095.1 Palaemon carinicauda | reverse complement strand
AGGAAAACAGAGGAAGATAGGAGCAGGAGAGGCGAAAGAGAACACAAAGGTATCCTCCAAAGGTGGGGCTAGGGGGTAGGGGGTGGGGGGGGGTTCTTCGCTTTTAAGTGAGGTAGATAAGGTAAATAACGCCTGTCAGCTGTTGGTTGGGTAGGGGCCCTGGTACCCCGACCTATATGCCCAGAGGGTCTCTTAAACAGAGAGCTTCGGAGTTTGCGAGTAGCAGCTTCCACAGATAACGAAACAATAGGTAAGAACGGAAAGAGAGAATAACAATGGAGAGAACAATCCAGGACGAAACGGTGTACGTTCCAAGAGAAAGATTGTAAAAATAAAAGAAGAGAGTCCTTTAACGAACTGGGGTATATCGGGTAAGACAATGACAAAGAAATATCATTTACTTAAGAGTAAGAGAAGAGAGAAAGGGGGAAGGGAGATATTCCCAACGGCTGATGGGAAAGAGGAAATAAAGGAATAGGGAGTGAAACAATGGAAGTAAAACAAAAGAAATGAGTTTTTCAGTATTATCTGCGTGAACAATGAAACAGTACTCTAGGGTCCTTTTTGGGGTACGAAATATGAAATACTGATCTCGAAGAGTGTCCTCATGTTAAAGGAAATGATAACTCAAATCATAGTCATCATCATCCTCATCATCATCATCATCATCATCTCCTCCTACGGCTATTGACGCAAATGGCCTCGGTTAGATTTCGCCAGTGGTCTCTATCTTGAGTTTTTAAATCAATACTTCTCCATTAATCCTCTAATAATAATAATAATAATAATAATAATAATCATCTCCTCCTACGGCTATTGACGCAAAGGGCCTCGGTTAGATTTCGCCAGTCGTCTCTATCTTGAGTTTTTAAATAAATACTTCTCCATTAATCATCTCCTAATAATAATAATAATAATAATAATAATAATAATAATAATCATCATCATCATCATCATCATCGTCATCATCCTCATCTCCTCCTACGGCTATTGACGCAAAGGGCCTCGGTTAGATTTCGCCAGTCGTCTCTATCTTGAGTTTTTAAATCAATACTTCTCCAATCATCATCTCCCACTTCTTGATCATAGTAGATGGACATAACACTGGGGAAGAGAGTAATGGAAAATCATACCTTGGGTCAAAAGAAATCTTTATGAATACATTTCTATTCATATTCTTACGACCTTATTAATCCTAATGTTTGCAGGGTCGGTCGCGCGCGTCAACGTTTTCCATCTATTTCTATCCTTTGCATATTTTTCCCCCGATCCCAACCAAAAGCATATAACCTCCTCACAACATCCATACATCTCATCTGCTCATGCCCCACACTCCTCATAGCTAGTACAGATATTAACGTGTTCGCCTAGCATTCGCATGGCAGCAGATCGATCCCCGACCTGGACGGTTAGTTTAAGCTGTTTACTAGGGAGGCCAATGTTGTGGTTGGGCAAAGCAGGGGGGGGGGGGGGGGTTGGGGGGCTTGCCCGACTGACGTTCTGTTGATTAACTATTGTGATGAAACTGAAACCGGACACCTTTAACCTTCTTAACCTTTATTGACATTTTCTTGGTTCTTCTGATTAGTTCCACCTCTTATCTTCTTATTCGCATGTTTTAATTTAATATACAGATGAAAACGACATTTTGCAGGTCAAGAAATTTCATAACCTTGGTCAGACTACGATGTTAAAGGTAATTATAAAATTTTGCTCTTAAAACAATAGTTTGGGAAAAGACAATTTTAAAATAAACAGAAAATAGAAAACTGAAAAAAAATCCTGCCGTTGTACCTAGGACCAAGGAGGGCCAGGCAATGGCTGCTGATGATCTCAGCAGATAGACCTATAGGCTCTCCAAAACCCCCATCCTTAGCTCACAAGGATGTTGAGGTTGCAGCGACCAAATGGAATAACGAGTTTAAGCGGGACACGAAACCCAGTCCGGCGTTCACAAGTCAGGAAAAAAAAAAAAAAAAAAAAAAAAAAAAAAAAAAAGTGATACCGCCTTTCTGACCGCCAGGCCCCATACCATAAGTACAATCTACGGCAGTACTATCATCAAGGTACTATCATCCGGCCCTTAACTATCTTATTCCATCTTGCCGTAACTATCATATACTGTCATCTCACTTGTTTCAGGTGTTCGTCACATATCAACTTAACAAAAGATCTTAGTGCGACCTTATCTCTTTTAATGTTCTATAGGTTAAATTCCTCTCTCTCTCTCTCTCTCTCTCTCTCTCTCTCTCTCTCTCAATGTCACTTTAAAAAGTTATAGCTATAATATTCTTTCGTTTTCACTGTTTTGTATTGGAAATGTACTCTCTCTCTCTCTCTCTCTCTCTCTCTCTCTTTCGTTTTCACTGTTTTGTATTGGAAATGTACTCTCTCTCTCTCTCTCTCTCTCTCTCTCTCTCTCACTTTAAAAACTTATAGCTATAATATTCTTTCGTTTTTACTATTCTGTATTTGAAACGTGTACTCTCGTACTCTCTCTCTCTCTCTCTCTCTCTCTCTCTCTCTCTCTCACTTTAAAAAACTTTATAGCTATAATATTCTTTCATTTTCACTGTTCTGTATTTGAAATGTACTCTCTCTCTCTCTCTCTCTCTCTCTCTCTCTCTCTCTCAATGTCACTTTAAAAACTTATAGCTATAACATTCTTTCGTTTTCACTGTTCTGTATTTGAAATGTACTCTCTCTCTCTCTCTCTCTCTCTCTCTCTCTCTCTCAATGTCACTTTAAAACTTATAGCTATAATATTCTTTCGTTTTCACTGTTCTGTATTGGAAATGTACTCTCTCTCTCTCTCTCTCTCTCTCTCTCTCTCTCTCTCTGTCACTTTAAAGCCTTATAGCTATAATATTCTTTCGTTTTCACTGTTCTGTATTTGAAATGTACACACTCTCTCTCTCTCTCTCTCTCTCTCTCTCTCTCAATGTCACTAAAAACTTATAGCTCTCTCT
>NC_090731.1:175252405-175254905 GCF_036898095.1 Palaemon carinicauda | reverse complement strand
ATGTATATATATATAATAATAATAATCTTTATTTCTGCAAAAGCCATATACATACATATATATATATATATATATATATTATATATATATCTTCCCTCACCCTCCCTCTCTCTCTCTCTAGACCTGTGCGTGTTGTGCATGTCACAGAGGCCGAACAATGAGTTGTAGAACGGGGGCGTAGGAGTGTGTGTGAACCTCGAGGGGGTGGACAAAACTCAAGAATGTTAATGGTAAGAACAGTAGCGTGTGAGAGACATTGCCGATGTCACCTAAAAAAAAAAAAAAAGAAAAAAAAAATCTTTTCAACTAACTCTTTCTCTATATCTTTTACCTTAGATGCTGCTTCTTTTTACCCTAGATTATCTTATATTACCTTGGATGCTGCTGCTTTTTACCCTAGATTATCTTATATTACCTTAAATGCTGCTGCTTTTTACCCTACATTATCTTATATTACCTTAAATGCTGCTGATTTTTACCCTAGATTATCTTATATTACCTTAAATGCTGCTGCTTTTTACCGTAGATTATCTTATAAATTTTCCAACTTCCTTAACTTTGAAGGTAGAAAACTCGAAATTACCTTAAAAATTACCTGAAACTAAGGTAATCACTTTAAACGTTTGAACCCTTTTCATTGCCGATGTCACCTCGAAAAAAAAAAATTCTTTCCAACCTACTCTCTCTCTCTCTCTCTCTCTCTCTCTCTCTCTCTCTCTCTCTCAGATGCTGCTGATTTTTACCTTACATTATCTTCTAACTTTTCCAACTTCCTTAAATCTGAAGCTATAGTAAAACCGAAATGACCTTACAATTATAATTACCTTAACAGTTACCTTGAAACCAAGCAAATTACCTGAAACTAAGGTAAATTACCTTAAAGTTTATACCCTGTTCATTGGAGATGTCCCCTCAAAAAAAAAAAAAAAAAAAAAAAATCCAAACCCACTATTTCTCTCCCTATATACAGTGTTACAGGTAGGCCTACGCATCGGTTCTTTCTTTGGTTATGTGGATGGCCGTAGGCCTGTGGGAAATGGGAGAGAAAGTATTAGAGGTCTTAAGAGGAATTATCTAAAAAGGTCTTTTGTGACACGTTAATGACTTGGGTCGTGTGTTCCATTCATTTGGGGAAGGATTCTGAGGTATTCGGTAATATACTGGCTACAATGGGTACAAAGGGAACTAATTAGTTATATCTTATGATTAAATAACTCTCAAAAATTAGATAAAATTATATGGGTTACGAGCCTTATTATTATTATTATTATTATTATTATTATTATTATTACTGGCTAAAATGAGTACAAAGGGAACTAATTAGTTATATCTTATGATTAAATATCTCTCAAAAATTAGATAAAATTGTATGGGTTAAAACTTTATTATTATTATTATTATTATTATTATTATTATTATTATTATTTATTTCCTTATTTCCTTTCCTCACTGGGCTATTTTTCCCTATTGGAGCCCTTAGGCTTTTAACATCTTGTTTTTTCACCTAGGGTTGTAGCTTGGCTAGTAGTGATAATAATAATAATAATAATAATAATAATAATATTACTATTATTATTATTATTATTATTATTATTACTTGCCAAGCTACAACCCTAATCGGAAAAGCAGGATGCTATAAGCCCAGGGGCCATACAGGGAAAATAGCCCCAGAGAGGAAAAGAAACAAGGAAAAATTAAATATTTTAAGAACAATAACATTAAAATGAACATTTCCCATATAAACTATAAAAACTATAACAAAACGAGAGGAAGAGAAACTAGATAGAACAGTGTGCCCGAGTGTACTCTCAAGCAAGAGAACTCTAACCCAAGACAGTGGAAGACCATGGTACAGAGGATACGGCCCTGCCAGAGACTAGAGAACAAATGACGCAAAATTAAAAACCCCATTTCGAAATTGTTTAGATAAAGTATTAAAACATTGTTTAATATACAAATTAGAATAATAAAAAACAATCTAAAGTATCAGGTAAGAAAGCTTAAATCACACGAAAACACGCTTCAAGTAACAGCCCAAAGCTTCCAACTATCTAGTCAAAGTTGTTTCATAAAAATGCAAGACCCAAGAAATGAGTCAACTAAAATAACATTCCTTCTATTGATGACATATGTAAATTATAAACATTATAATAAGTTACAGAAGACAAGAGAGGATGTAAAAAAAAAAAAAAACTGTAAATGTAATGAAAAATTTTCCATAATTGACATCATCCATTTCATTCAGATATTCCTAGACTGTACCATCCTGCATGTAATACTAGGGATGCAGTTAATTCTAGCACTCTTACCAGTTAAATCTAACTGTCTTGCCTTCTCTATCATAAGACTCAACACTACACAATATTCTAGAAGTTTCATTCCAGCTATGACCCGATTGTGGAATGACGTTACTATAGTCAATTTTTTTTTTTAGCGAAGCAGATTAGCACCGATTCGCAGGGGTGTCCTTTTAGCTCGGAAACGTTTCCTGATCGCTGAT
>NC_090731.1:175232405-175242405 GCF_036898095.1 Palaemon carinicauda | reverse complement strand
GCACTATGAGTAATATGGAAACTCGATGGAACTCACGTCATCATCATTGGCAACTGGCATTAAAGTCCAAGATGAAAATTGACAGCATTAATGCCACTGTACTTCCCACATGCTGAGGTACACCTGTTGGGTACAGCCCAACACACAACTTCACCTAAGCATGATTTATGAATAATTGTCGTTTGACAAAGAGGAGAGAGAGAGAGAGAGAGAGAGAGAGAGAGAATTTACAAGGAATTACATGGATTTTGGATGTCTCAAAGACTTTTTAGTCCATCCGCTGAGACTCCATTTGCTCTTTGAAAGAGAGAGAGAGAGAGAGAGAGAGAGAGAGAGAGAGAGAGAGAGATAGAGAGAATTTACAAGGATTTTAGATGCCTCAAAGACTTTTTAGTCCATCCGCTGAAACTCCATTTGCTCTTGGATAGAGCGAATTAGTTTAAACGTTTAGAGAGATTTTATGAACTTGTCTGAAGTATTCTTGAGAGAGAGGAGAGAGAGAGAGAGAGAGAGAGAGAGAGAGGAATTTACAAGAGGTTAAAAGGATTTTGGACATCTCAAAGCCTTTTTAATCCATCCACGGAGACTCGATTTGCTCTTTGAGAGAGAGAGAGAGAGAGAGAGAGAGAGAGAGAGAGAAAATCATATCACTCCCACGACAAGATAAGGGAACCTTACTATATTGTAACATATCTACTATTAGTTTCCTAACAGTTTCCTTGGTAACAAGGTACGAATTTGAATGCCACTACAGGAAAAACAACAGTATACATAAAACTAGCTTCAAATTAACAAGGAACTCAACAGCCCTTGCATTTGCAATGCAGAGAATACTCTTGCTTGAGGGTACACTCGGGCATACTATTCTATCTTATTTCTCTTCCTCTTGTTTTGTTAAAAAGTTTTTTTTATAGATTATATGGGAGATGTTACTGTTCTTAAAATATTTTAATTTTCCTAGTTTCCTTTCCTCACTGGACTATTTTCCTGTTGGAGCCCTTGGGCTTATAGCATTCTGCTTTTCCAACTAGAGTTGTAGCTTAGAAATTAATAATAATAATAATAATAATAATAATAATAATAATAATAATAATAACAATAAATCGATAATCAATTAGATTATGCCTATATAATATAATACTTGATTTAAGAAACAACATCTAGTCATTTCTTTAAAATGAAGAATTAATGATTTATCAAACAAAAGTAAAATAAATTTAAAGAGTAATACTTCCGTAATAATAACATTAAATCTAAAACAAATATTTCTCAAAATTTAGGCTTAACTTAGAAGGTAATTTTCTAGTCAACATTAGGCTTAATGTAGACGCCAGTCACAACAATCCATGTTGGTCAGTTTGAGTAAATTTGAGTCAATATAATTTATCTTGAGCCGAAATATCAGTACGATCTATATTCAATGTTTTTAATAAGAGAAATTCTACACAGATGTAAAGATCAGTGAAGACTTTAGTGTAGCGTTATAAATAAGGTCATATATGTTAAAAGCAACGTGTGAATATGCTTTTGTCCATCTCCCTTATATAATGAAGAGCAAGAGTGTGGAGATATAATATATATATATATATATATATATGTACACACTTCTTTCCGGTCACGCTGAGTGGCATTCTCAGACGTATAACTACTCAGTCTCTCTGTGTTCCTCGGGGTAGGGGGAGAGGGAGTAGTCATACCCTTGTGAGAGAGCGTAGCCGCCCGGGAGGTGCACAAACGCCACGTCAAAGTTAGGAAAGGGGGGAGGGGGTGGGAAGGGTTGAATCTGCGTGTGTGCACGTGCGTGTGAGTGTGCATATCTATCTAAATATTTAGCTGTTAGTTTTGACGGGCCGCGTACACCAGTATTAATATAATCATATAGATTTTCATAAAAAAAATCATTAAAAAAGTTATTATAATTGGTTAAAATATTGAATACTTCAAGGTTTAAAGGCCGCTCATGAATGGCAGAGGCAAGGGACTGTGACATTGACTTATCAAGCAGGACAATGCCCTAGAGACTGACCATATACCATATGATGAGCGCCCAAGCCCCCTATCCACCCAAGCTTGGACTAGGGAGGGACAGGCAATGGCTGCTGATGACTCAACAGATAGACCTATAGGCTCCCCCCAAACCCCCCCCCCCCAACCCAACCTTAGCTCACAAGGATGGTAAGGTTACAGACATTAATGGCACTAACGAGACTGAATGGGACTCGAACCCCCGACTGGAAACCACCAGGCAGATACGTTACCAATCAGGCCACAACAACTTGCTCTAAAAAGAAAAAAAAAAAACGCCAGTAAATAATGTCTATAAGATAGAAAGAGGCCTCGAAACATAAACATCCCATTACCGTACAAGGCACAGAGGCCGTCATGCACGATACCTCCGAACAAGTAAAGTTCAGAAGCCCTTGGAAAGATAAGGAGGGAGAGATACCACTTATCGTTACCAGTCTTACACACGGGGTCATGCGTACTCCTATTTGGCTGTCTCTATGGCACTGGTGGTGAGGCATTTGATTTTAATTTTCTGTTGACATGTTTATATATCGGTTTAGAGAATTTTGTGAATGGTGACCATCTAGATTTTATACATCAGTTTATATAATTTTACGAATGTTGACCATGTAGATTTTATACATCAGTTAGATAATTTTACGAATGTTGACCATGTAGATTTTATACATGTTAGATAATTTCAGGAATGTTGACCATGTAGATTTTATACATCAGTTAGATCATTTAATGAATGTTGACCATTTAGATTTTATACATCAGTTTAGAGAATTTCAGTAATGTTGACAATCTAGAATTTATATATCAGTTTAGAGAATTTTATGAATGTTGACCATCTACATTTTATACATTAGTTTAAAGAATCTGATCAATGTTGATCATCTAAATTTTATACACCAGTTTAGATAATTTTATGAATGTTGACCATCTAGATTTTATACAGCAATTTAGAGAATTTTATCAATGTTGACCATCTAGATTTTATACAGCAATTTAGAGAATCTTATGAATGTTGACCATCTAGATTTTATACACCAGTTTAGATAATTTTATGTATGTTCATCATCTAAATTTTATATTCAGTTTAGAGAATTCTATGAATATTGACCACCTGTAGATTTTATACATCAGTTTAGAGCATTCTATGAATGTTAACTATACAATTTAAATTTTATACACCAATTTAGAAAAATTCATGATTGTTGACCACCGAAATTTTATGTCAGTTTAGAGATTTTTATGAATGTTGACTAATTTTAGATTTTATATATCAATTTACATATTTTTATGAATGTTTAGTAACATACCATACTCTTTCATGAGTAGTAAAGTCAAAATTTAAACCGAAACTACTTTAATTTTCTAATAATTTATAAGGTCTATCTTTCGAAGATCCTCGCAAAATGTTATGAAACAAAGCTCAAAATATAAATTAATTCACAAGCTTAATGGAAAATTCAATAGAAAAGTACACATACATACATATACCAAGGCACTTCCCCCAATTTTGGGGGGTAGCCGACATCAACAAAGAAACAAAAACAAAAAGGGGACCTCTACTCTCTACGTTCCTCCCAGCCTAACAAGGGACTCATCCGAGTTCAGCTGGTACTACTAGGGTGTCACAGCCCACCCTCCCACATTATCCACCACAGATGAAGCTTCATAATGCTGAATCCCCTACTGTTGCTACCTCCGCGGTCATCTAAGGCACCGGAGGAAGCAGCAGGGCCTACCGGAACTGCGTCACAATCGCTCGCCATTCATTCCTAGTTCTAGTACGCTCTCTTGCCTCGCTCACATCTATCCTCCTATCAGCCAGAGCTTCCTTCACTCCATCAATAGAAAAGTAATAACGTAAAAATCTAATTAATTTCACAGATTTATAATAACATCCATGCAATTAAAGTTAAAGACCAAGTAAACCATGAATACAAAATTTATGCTAATTTGCTAATTTATAGACAAAAAAGGGACTTTTAAAACATACACACTAAGGATTGTGGTGGCCGATGTGGTAACGTCCCTGACTAGTGAACGCCAGACTGGGGTTCGAGATCTGCTCAAACGCGATAGATTCTTTGGTTGCTGCAATCTTACCATCCTTGTGAGCTAAGGATGAGGAGTTTGGGGGAGCCTATAGGTCTATCTGCTTAGTCATCAGCAGCCATTGCCTGACCCTCTTTGGTCCTAGCTTGGGTGGAGAGGGGGGCTTGGGATCATATTATATATGGTCAGTCTCTAGTGCATTGTCCTGCTCGATAGGGCAATGTCAGTGTCCCTTGCCTCTTGCCATTAATGAGCGGCCTTTAAACCTTTATATAGTATCCTCCTTTTAAAGAATCATGCAAACGTACAGTTGGCCACAGAGAATTCCTGACACACCTCGCTCTGTGAAAGTGCACCATGTAGCACCCTTACTGCGCTGTGAAAGACCAAAATGATATAGGGAGACATAGCAGACGTGGTGGTAGGGCTATACACAGGGACTCGCCGCGCAGTAAGGGTGTGACAAAGTAAACTACTGAGAGAGGAGTGCCATGAATTTCTGTCTCCAACTGTACGTCTCATAACCTCAGTATATGATAAATGCTCAGCTTCGATCATAATCATTCATCATCACCTAATCTTAAGAATAAAGTATTCTCTCTCTCTCTCTCTCTCTCTCTCTCTCTCTTAGAAGTATGAGGTAAAGAATCTGACACAAGCTTGAATATCAATTTGAAAACTCAGTTGGGACAGCCACACTCAAGGACAAACATTGCTGCCTTTCTCTTCTCTCTCTCTCTCTCTCTCTCTCTCTCTCTGTCGTTTTCTTCATCTGTATAGTATTATTGGGATAAATAAATCCGAGGCTAAATTTTAACTCTCTCTCTCTCTCTCTCTCTCTCTCTCTCTTCATCTGTATAGCATTTGTGTGGTGTATAAATCCGAAGTTGAATTCTCTCTCTCTCTCTCTCTCTCTCTCTCTCTCTCTTTATCTGTATAGTATTTGTGTGGTGTATAAATCCGAAGCTAAATTCTCTCTCTCTCTCTCTCTCTCTCTCTCTCTCTCTCTTCATCTGTATAGTATTTGTGTGGTGTATAAATCCGAAGTTAAATTCTCTCTCTCTCTCTCTCTCTCTCTCTCTTCATCTGTATAGTATTTGTGTGGTGTATAAATCCGAAGTTAAATTCTCTCTCTCTCTCTCTCTCTCTCTCTCTCTTCATCTGTATAGTATTTGTGTGGTGTATAAATCCGAAGCTAAATTCCACGTATCTCTCTCTCTCTCTCTCTCTCTCTCTCTCTTCATCTATATAGTATTTGTGTGGCGTATAAATCCGAAGTTAAATTCTCTCTCTCTCTCTCTCTCTCTCTCTCTCTCTCTCTCTGTATAGTATTAGTGGTGTATAAAATCGAAGCTAAATTTTAAGTCTCTCTCTCTCTCTCTCTCTCTCTCTCTCTCTCTAATGGACAAAAATAATTGAAAGATTAAAAGCAAAGCGAGGCAATGCTGTCGTGCATTTCCTCCTGTTTTCTACAGGGGAAGACGAGCCATGATTTAACTAAGGCTGCTTGTCACAGTTTACCTTGAAGTGCTTCGACTTCCTTTGCCAGCCGTAAGGTCATATAACAGAGAGAGAGAGAGAGAGAGAGAGAGAGAGAGAAAATGCCTATTAACTGTCTGTTTGTGACTGTTCACACATATTTTCAAAGATATATATATATATATATATATATATTTATATATATATATATATATATACACACACACACATATATATATATATATATATATGTATATATATATACTTGATCATAAAGACATTTTTCCTAGCAGGGAATGGCACAAGAAAATAAAAAAAACTACAAATTCTAAATCTTAAGTGAACTTCTTGTGCATAAAACTTCCATTACTTTGTTTGTTTCACACATTTAAACAGGAGGCTCACTAGCAGCACGTTGAACACCCCCTACACACGCAGTGCACCATTTACCCATATCTTGGGCTTCCTGGATATCCATGTAATGTTTACACCTGTCCAACCTTTTCTGTGCCCCTCTCTCTCTCTCTCTCTCTCTCTCTCTCTCTGTATATATATATATATATATATATATATGTTCCCATTTTAACCCCTTCACTACTTAAATATCTCTAAATTTCTCACAATATCAATCCTTCCTATACAACATACTGTATACATGGCAAAAAATTCTTCGTAACAACTGTACACCCATTTTCTTTCTTTTTAAATCGACATCCACACTTCAATTCCATAAAGGAGAGCTGGCACAAAGAATTATTACCCATAATTCCATTTTGCCTTCAACAGAAAAATCAAGTCTCTTTCCAATCTTTAGCACGCACCCTGCTATCTTTCTTGCTACATCTATTCTATTATTAATTTCCTCTCTGTTATATTAACCGCCAAATACTTATACTGTAAGAATAAACCCCTTTCAGTCTTCCACAACCCATATGAACTTTCATCGTTCCATCTTCCTGACTTCCATTTACCGTCATAACCTTACTATTTTGCTCATATTTACTCTCAACTTATATACATTAAAAACTCTACTGATTTTTGCAGATTTTCTTCATTGACAAACTACTGAATTCTACATAATTTTTTCTTTTACAAACTCTACAGTGTTTTTTCATTGACAAACTATACTGAATTCTACAGTATTTCTTTCTTTATAAATTCTACAGTTTTTCTTCATTGACAAACCCTACTGAATTCTACAGTATTTTTTCCTTTACAAACTCTACAGATTTTTTTTATTGACAAACTTTAGTGAATTCTACAGTAATTCTTTCTTTAATAACACTACAGTTTTTATTCATTGACAAACTACTGAATTCTACAGTATTTCTTCCTTTACACACTCTATAGTTTTTCTTTTTTAACAAACTACTGAATTCTACAGAATTTCTTCCTTTACAAACTCTACAGCTTTTCCTCATTGACAAACTACTGAATTCTACAGTATTTTTTCGGTTACAAACTCGACAGAATTCTGCCGTTTTTCTTCATTTACAAACTCTACTGAATTATGCAGTTTTTTCTTTATTCACAAATAATACAATATCATTTCCAGACACCAATAAATCCATTCTCCAGTCACGTTTATTTTCCCTTTCCCCTTCTTTACACCATTACCCACTGTCCTATTTCTAATCTCTTGACTCACTACCAGTGGTGCCTGATATGGGGATTTATCCCTAGATTTGGGAATTAATTCCTAAATTCGGGAATTTATCCTTATATTCGGTGATTTTGGATGACTCGTGACGATATTTTGTACATATTTCTATGAAGAAACAGAGATGAGTAAACCTTTATATTGTTGCAATTAGTTTACTTACAATTACATAACGTATAGTGAGTAATTTCTACATTAGAAGAAAATATATTTCTGGAAATGGGGATTTTTGGGTGGTTTAGGGGAATTTTTATCACGAGTTTTAGGGATTTTTAGACTAACCCATCTGGCAACACTGCTCACTACAACCATAAAAGAAGTTGAACAGACATGGAGACATGAATGACACACCCTTATCGCATACACACTTTCATACTAAACCAGGCACTCTGTTGTTCTACATGCTCTAAAACACTTTAATGGGTGTCAAGAACCTATTGGCTATACCATAAATTTTTCAACAACCCCTCCTACTACATGCCCTTGCTATCGGTTTTATCATAACATTTTTTATAGGTCCATAGGCTCATTAATTCTATATACATATTTCATCACTTTGTTCAATCACTCTTCTTCACATATAAAGCAACACTATTCTTCGCCTACAAATTCTGTCATAAGGTTGAATTATGTGTTATCATAGCTACCATAACATACAGGAGTTGGAAAATAATTGCAAAATACACTATGAAAATATTAATGCAACAGGCTTTACTGATAATAAAGTTGAGCATACCTTGTCAAATGGCTTAAACATTGGAAAATATCAGCATAATAGCCAATTACAAAGTGAATGCCTCAGACATGTAAAAGTACAATGACACTATTAATAATTCCTAGAACTCCGGCACAAAACCAAGCGGAATGCCAATAAAGCCTCTCACGTTATACTTAAGTAGTTGAACATTCCTCTACCTACACAAGAAATCAAAGTCACAGCAAAAATTCTGGGCGAATAAGCCCCACCCCCTGATGACGTCATAGCCAATCATGTTGTCTCCCGCGTGATTGGCTATGATTGGTTATGACGTCATCAAGGGGTGGGGCTTATTCTGCCCAAAATCTTTGCTTCGACTATAATAATATGATATGTAAACATCTAATTTGGCAACAACCATATATAAAAACTATTTTTTGTGTAACATGCCAAAATATAAAAAGAGCTAGTACACATCTGTGACTGTCAACTAGCAAACCAAATATAATAAAAGCAATTTATGTAAAATCAATATATGACAGGAAATTAACAATGCATTGTAAATAGGAAGAAGCCAAATGTAATTTCAGTTTGAATTCTCAGCGAATAAAAATACTTAACACGAAAGCATTCAAGTGATAATTAATGACGTTGGTAAACAACACCTGTGAAAGGTGCCATCAAATAAACATAAATATTATAATTGAGAGTCAAACAAAGCTGAGGGTCTTCATGCAATTTGGGCTCTGAAGCTAAGTCAAAGAACAAAAAAGATGAAAAACCTTCAACAGTTTTATAAGAAGATAAAACTTCCTTAATCTCTTGAGAAATTGATTAAGAGCCTAAGTAAAACTTCACTAATTAGAGAGAGAGAGAGAGAGAGAGAGAGAGAGAGAGAGAGAGAGAGGGTGAAAAGATTGAGCAGAGACAAAGAAAATAAAAACCAATTCAAAGTGCTTTTAAAAAAAAATATTTCTATCTATAGATCACTCGATATTTCCTGACTTCTAATATAATGGTGCATATATAGTGTCCCAAAAAACTGTATACACTCTTTTCATTGTTACAAGTTGTTCAATTTATTGATATTAACGTGGAAAACAGAGTCACAGGAGACAAAAATGCACATTTAAAGATTCTGAGAGTTCACAGTGAAAAATATTTATATGTGCATTGCTTCTATCCCGTGAATATATATATATATATATATATACATATATATATATATACTGTATATATATATATATATATAACACCAATAAAAGCAATTACTAAATTAACTAATTTCACTTCTTGTCAAGTTTATTTTTTTTCTGAAATGCTGATAGCTAAATCAATTTTCTATTCCTCCAATCAAGAGTTACTTTAGTTTATATTCATTTGTGCATTATTTCCCTCCCTGTAATGAACTACTCCAATAAGGAGGTTTTGAGTATATCTTTTGAATTTTCATTACGTTGATATATATATAATATATATATATATGATAAATTTTGCACATTTAAACGTGTTTTTTCATATTCAAATAAGCCATAAATATTTTTTATATATTAATGTCTGGATTCTCTTAACGACCTCGGGATCAGAGCCCCAGGCGAAATCACGCAAGCTCTTGTCTTATATATATATATATATATATATGTATGTATGTATGTATGTATGTATGTATGTATGAGTGTAAAAAAAAATACAAAAAAAAAATTCTAAATAAATAATCCCATAAAATCGAAAAAAAAAGAGAATTACAAAATAAAGAAGATATTTTTTCCTGAGTAAATAATCCAAAGAAAATCACAGATTCCAAAATAAAGAAAATATTTGTCTTGAATAAATTATCCCAGGAAAATCGCAAAAATAAAAAAAATACAAATAAAAGAAAATATTTTTCCCGAATAAATAATCCAAGGAAAAGAGCAAAAAAAAAAAAAATACAAAATAAAGAAATCGCCTTTGGTGAATATATAATCCAAGGAAAATTGCAAAAAAAATCAAAATAAATAAATTACTTTTGGTGAACAAATAATCCAAGGAAAATTGCAAAAAAAAAAAAAAATCATAAAAAATAAGGAAAATATCTAATCCCAGGAAAA